>NC_090270.1:249261824-249566407 GCF_040414725.1 Anabrus simplex | reverse complement strand
TACTCTTGCTACATTATGAAAGAGCGGGTGGCCGACACTTCCTACTAACCAAATTAGTTTGCAATCTAACCTGTTACTGCATAAAAATCCGGGCCTTACGTGATTACACTGTCTTTCTTAAAGGATAGCAAACTTTCTTGACATTGACACATATAGTCAATTATTGCATCCGGGAAATAGTAGGTTCGAACCCCACTGTCGGTAGTCCTGAATATGGTTTTCCTTAGTTTCCGATATTCACACCAGGCAAGTGCTGGCGCTGTACCTTAATTAGGGCCATGGCTGCTTCCTTCCCACTCCTAGCTCTTTCCTATTCCATCGTCGGTATAAGACCTCTCTTTGTCGGTGTGACGTGAAAGCAAATTTAAAAAAGTTAATTTAAAGAATAGCTGGTATCTTAATTTGTAAAATCATATCCTGACAAATTTCTTTCCTACGGGGCAAACAAACAGCACTGAAATTGCAAACGTACTCTGAACATCATTAACAAGCAAAGTGACAAACAACACGCATCTATACTTGTGCCCATGAGAGTTGGAGCCTGACATTTGAGCGGTGGAAGCAGTAACTACGAGGTGTGCTGTGTTGCCATAGTTACCTTGGCCTCCGGTATATCATCATATTCTTTGTATATATGATAAGAGTTTACTAAAACATATAGGCCTTATGGAATTTAATAAACATTGACTTGCTCACAAGCTTGCATTAATAATTTCAACATTTTAGTAAGAAGACTCTATTGCCAATAAATATTAGATCTCATCAATGATCTGCATTTAGGACTCTCGTCCAGGTGGCAGATTCCCTATCAGTTGTTTACCTAGCTTTTTCCCAAACGTTTTCAAAGAACTTGAAATTTGTCAAATATTTCCCTTGATTATTTATTCCAATTAATATTTGATCCTATTTATTCTCTTGTATTCCAACTTATAATACGATAATTTAAAAGCTCCGCTCAAGCTTATTCGTCTCCCGATGTCATTCCATGCCAAATTTCCACTGACAACTCGAAACATACCACATAGTCGAGCATCTCGTCTCCTTACTCTCAGGTCTTTCCAGCTCAAACTCAGAAACGTTTTCATACTCCTTTGATGGAAATGAATAACAGTAATCAACAATCAGTAATCAATAACACAATCATCAACTTCTGATAATAAATATCAACAAATGCACAACATACCAAATAAAACCCACAGTGGGGGCGATTGGCGGGGGTAAATAGTTCCCCTCCCCCCCCCGCCATTCCGACTTTGTAGAGTAAATATTCCATTTTTATTCCATTTTAACCACCTTAAACTAGTAATTGATTTTTTAAAATGTACACACCCTTTTGTTTTATCAGCTAATCCTTTCCTTTAATTTATTTGATTATCAAGAAAAATCATTCTTTCTTAATCTGCTTACCCTCCAGGGTTGGATTTTCCCTCGGACTCAGCGAGGGATCCCCCCTCTACCGCCTCAAGGGCAGTGTCCTGGAGCTTAAGACTCTGGGTCGGGGGATACACCTGGGGAGGATGCCCAGTACCTCGCCCAGGCGGCCTCACCTGCTCTGCTGAGCAGGAGCCTTGCGGGGGGATGGAAAGAGGGAAGGAAGCGGCCGTGTCCTTAAGTTGGGTACCATCCCGGCATTTGTTTGGAGGAGAAGTGGGAAACAACGGAAAACCACTTCTAGGATGGCTGAGGTGGGAATCGAACTCACCTCTACTCAGTTGACCTCCCGAGGCTGAGTGAACCCAGTTCCAGCCCTCGTACCACTTTTCAAATTTTGTGGCAGAGCCAGGAATCTAACCCGGGCCTCTGGGGGTGGCAGCTAATCACACTGACCACTACACCACAGAGGCGGACATCAAGAAAAATACTTAGCCTAAATACGTCGTTCGTTGCGACTAACGATTCGTCGAGCGCTACAGCAAGTCGTAGCAGCCTGCAGCATAATATGCTGTGAGGAAAGGTAGAAATGCCATCCACACTGACGTACGATTCATCCACTTCCCGAACGCATTCGTCAGTCTACCAGTCTTACTCACGCAATGTGTCTGTGTAGCTTATCTAGTGTCTGTTGCTGTGTTAAGTGTGTAGTCAAATACTAAATGATTTTTAATTGTATAATAACGCCGAAATTCTATTAAATTGTAATACAAGTGTAATTATTTTCCCTTTGGTGAAAGTTTTATTGTTTGGCATTGTATCAAAATCTCAACGAACTGTTATTACCTCACTGGTATACTGTGAAACTTTACCTCTCTGTCGAAATTCGCTCAGAGAATATCACAATACATACCATTCTGTAGCTAATGTTTTCAATTTTGGTATACCCTAGCACAACACTGTCCATCCGCTATAATCCCTCAAACCCGGATTCGTTTTGTTGTTTATATATTTTCAAGCCCCCTTTCTCCCCCCCCCCCCCCGCCCCGCGCTCTCCAATTCTAATTCCCAATCGCCGCTAATGTAAACCCAACCGTCAGTCATAACGAAGTTATAATATAGAATAAACACTGCCCGCGTTGACAGTTGTATTGTTTAACTCTGATTGTTAATGGTACGCTGCAAGAATAAAGCACCATAGAAAGACGATAGTTCATGCGACTCCTTGGCTGAATTGTCAGCGTTGAAACCTTCGGTTGAGATGGTCCCGTGTTCGATTCCGGAGTTTTAATCGCGTCTGATTAATTCTTTTGGCTTGGTGACTGGGTGTTTGTGTTCGTTCCAGCACTCTCCTCTTCGTATTCAAACAACACACCACACTGTCAACCACCACAGAAACACGTAAAAGTGTTACAGCAGGTGTTATTCTACCGCCAGCCTGACGGCATGTGACGGCCCCTGCTTCTATTGTGCTTTTCGTCTGGTGTGTTTGTCGATTTTCTGGAAGAGGTAACTAGAACGCTGATCGTTTAAGGGTTAAACGTCGCTACAAGGTCATCAAAATCGTTGTACAGTCTATACAGAAAAGAGCCAAAGAAAAAAGAAATGCCACCATTATCCATTATCCAAAAGTTTGTAGTGTCAACTAATACAAACATCTTTCGGCCATCGGCGGTCCAAAATATCAATAGGATCTCCCCACTTACACTACGTCCTGTCTATTTCGTTCATTCTTTTATTATACCTTGCTTTACGTCGCACCGACGGATTTAGGTCTTTTGGTGACGATGGGATAGGAAAGAGCTACGTGTAGGGAGGAAGCGTCCGTGGCCTTAATTAAGATACAGCCCCACCAATAGCCTGATGTGAAAATGGGAAACCACGGAAAAACATAGGCTATTCAGGACTGCGGACAGTAAGGTTCAATCCGACTTTCGTTTATTCATTGGGCTAATAGTAAGCCATCCTGCCGGCCATAATCGTTAAAATGTAAAGTCAATATGGTCTGGCACCGTGGTTAGCCGGTTCGAGTCCCGTCGGTAGAAAACCTTTCACCATCATAAAGTTGGTTGGCAGGGTAGGAGAGGTGGAGATACACAATTTATAATTATTAGATCGCGTGGCAAAAGCCTCGATTAAATTCCAAACCTCTCCGCAGTGCTCATTTGGAGTGAAGGCGATTCGTCCGTCGGATGGAGACGTAAAGCCTCGAGCAGACTCCTTGGTGTTATTCAACAGGGTTAGGCACGTGCCCTTCCTACTATCACATGTTACGTCATTTATTTCATCTCAACTCGTCTGATGAGGTTGACGTCCGGTCGTAGAAACTCGCTACGAAGATTCATCTCACTTCATATCCGATCCCGTAGAGAAACGGGGTATTGTGGTTAATAGTGAATTTTGCAAGTGCTGAGGCTTTCTCGGTTTTGCAGCCTCTCACATCGTGCAGGTGTGTTAAGTGCGCGATCACAGATGTTGGAGTGGTGAATGTTTGTTTCCCAGTTAGCTTTCACCAATCCTTGACCACGAATTTTGTAAGACGTTTGATAGATCGATGTAGATCTCCTTGAAACTAAATCGCTAGAAGCAAGGCATTTTAGGAATTCAATGCGTGGACAGCGTCCACCTTAACTCTTCGTTCTGGTCAGCAGTTTCAAAACTATCACTCATAACTGCTCTGTTGTCTTGAAGGGGGCATGCTTACGTCACATCATTTCACAAGTGCTTCAGATGGAAATAACTGTAGACAACTTAAGTAACCTTGACATTTAGGTAAGATCTTCATTGGAGTAAACACATTAACGAAATAGTGATTACATCCCTCCATATATGGTTAGTGTCAGGAAGGGCATCCGGCCGTACAACACAGCCAAATCCACACGTGCGACACAGTTCACACCCGCGACCCCACAGATGTGGGAAAAGCGTTAGAAAGAAGAAGAAGAACTCAGAGAATTAGAGTAAGCGAAGCTTTATCTGACCCTGTAATAATTACGAAGGGAATTCCTCAAGGCAGTATTATTGGACCTTTATGTTTTCTTATGTATATGAATGATATGAGTGAAGAAGTGGAAGGTTTTTTGCGGATGTTGATATTCTGTATAGAGTAATAAATGGGTTACAGGATTGTGAGCAACTGCAAGGTAACATCGACAATGTTTTGAGATGGACAGCACGCAATGGTATGATGATAGACGAGATTAAACGGCGGGCTGGGAGTTTCACTAATAGGAAAAGTCCTCTCAGTTTTGATTACTGCGTTGATGGGGTGAAAGTTCCTTATGGGAATCATTGTAAGTACCTAGGTGTTAATATAAGGAAAGATCTTCATTGGGAGTTGTCACATAAATGGGATTGTAAATAAAGGTTACAGATCTCTGCACGTGGTTATGAGGGTGTTTAGGGGTTGTAGTAAGGATGTAAGGGAGAGGGCATGTAAATCTCTGGTAAGACACCAACTAGAGTATGGTTCCAGTGTATGGGACCCTCACCAGGATTACTTGATTCGAGAACTGGAAAAAATCCAAAGAAAGGCAGCTCGATTTATTCCGACAAATGAGTAGCGTTGTAAAAATGTTGCAAAGTTTAGGCTGGGAAGACTTGGGAGAAAGGAGAGGAGCTGCTTGATTAAGCGCTATGTTCCTAGCTGTCAGTGGAGAGATGGCGTGGAACGACATTTTTGGACGAATAAGTGAGTGATTTCTGTAAAAGTAGGAAAGATCACAATATGAAGATAAAGTTTAAATTCAGGAGGACAAATTTGGACAAATATTAGTTTATAGGAAGGGGAGTTAGGGATTGGAATAACTTACCAAGGGAAATGTTCAATAAATTTCCAATTTCTTTGAAATCATTTAAGAAAATGCTAGGAAAACAACAGGTGGGGAATCTGCCACCTGAGCGACAGCCCTTTATGCAGATCAGTGGTAAATAAAATGAATTACATCGTTTGTATGTATAAGTGTAGCGGCTGCTTGGCCGAGGCGGTAAGGGCTTGCTCAGTCCACCCGAAAGGACGCGGGTTCGATTCCCCGTCAGGAAGTCGAAAAACTTCAAGAAACTTGCGGAGATGCATATGCCTCTGAGGTTCACTCAGCCTACACCAAAAATGAGTACCAGTTTAATTGCTGGGAGCAAAGGTGGCCGGGTGTAGAGCTAACCACTCTACCCCACCAAGTGCCGAGGTTGCAGAAACATCCTACCCAGATCACTGGAATGATACAAAGATAATGATGATTAAGGAGCTGAAGGGTGGGGGGCGTACAAGTGCGGATAGTGGAAGCCTTTATCTTCCACCTTTCCCAGGGCTTTCATTACCTGTACGAAGATGACTTTGTTCTTTGTATGTGTCAAGTCGGTTGGCTCTGGAAGGGATGTGTAATCGAAGTCAGTGTGTCGAACAACTCTATTTAACAGCGTTCAGTATTATAATATATAGAAACTTTAGGATATGGTAGTTATTGTCTTTATTATTTAGTAAGTAGTAACTCCTACTTAGTCTGTTTACCCTCCAGGTTTTTCCTCTCTCTCTCTCTCTCTCACTCTCTCTCTTTTTTTTCATCGGACTCAGCGAGGGATCCCACCTCTACCGCCTCAAGGACAGTGTCCTGGAGTGTGAGACATTGGGTCGGGGATACAACTGGGGACGAGGTTCAGTACCTCGTCCAGGTGGCCTCACCTGCTATGCTGAACAGGGGCCTTATGGGGGGATGGGAAGATTGGAAGGGATAGACGAGGAAGAGGGGAGGAAGCGGCTGTGGCCTTAAGTTAGGTACCATCCCGACATTTGCCTGGAGGATAATTGGCAAACCACGGAAAATCACTTCGAGGATGGCTGAGGTGGAAATCGAACCCCCTCTACTCAGTTGACTTCCCGAGGCTGAGTGGACCGCGTTCCAGCCCTCGTACCACTTTTCAAATTTCGTGACAGAGCCGGGAATCGAACCCGGGCCTCTGGGGGTGGCAGCTAATCACACTAACCACTACACCACAGAGGCGGACTAAATAGCAACTACTGTATTTCATTTCAATTAAGAAGTAGATACCTTAATATTAAAACATGATTCCTCTATAGAACAATTGAGCGGGGTGGTCACGCGTCTTACTGCGCTACGGCTATGGAGCCAAGCTCTGCATTCGGGAGACGAGAGGGTTCGAACACGCACCGTCGCTGTCTCGAGATTGGTTTTCTGTAGTTACTCATTTTCACTTCCAAACAAATGTTCGTTCCGTTCCTATTCAGAGACCACAGCTGATTACTTCCACCTCCTTACCCACTTTCATTATGAATTTCATCTTCATTGGCTCCTCGAGGTTGGCGACAGGAAGGACATCCAGCCGTAAAAACATGCCATATCATTTCATCCCATCTCAATCCTGACATGGTATTGGGACACGGGACTAAGAGGTACACATACATAGAACAGCAATAAAAATTATTACATTTTGGAGAACTTCCTGCCCCACCTGCCTTCTCCAAATTTGGTACTCTGGGCCTGTTTATAAATCTGACATTGGGCAGACAACTATAGGATCTCGTATACAATCTGATAACTAGGGCTTTAATCTTTAGGAAAAGTCATATTTTTTTCTTTGTCTCTTTTTTCTTGCATGATTGGATTTTGGTGCAAATCAGATGATTATCGTCACAATTAAGTGATTTTTATTTGTCATATAAATGCATATTTTGTCTAATTTTTGTCATAAATTCATATTTTGAGCTATTTTTGTAGAAGCGTCATATTTCGGTCATATTTCGGCGGTTTAACGATAGCTGTGCAAAATTATCTTCAACTTACCAAATACGAACTAGTATTCACAAACCTGCTTCTCGGTATCACGTCTGCAGTTAATACAAGTGGAATACTCTGCCTCTTCTATCAAGATTGAGCAGGAATTGTTTTCCAACAGTTTATCAGAAAGTCTGGCATATATTAAGTCGAACTTTAGAGTTATATCGAGTGCAATTCCTCGTTTAGAAGCTGTTAGCTTAGAAACTCATGCACGTATTGAAATTCTGAGAAGTATTGAACTTTCAATACATCAATGTCCGGCTCCATGGCTAAATGGTTAGCGTGGTGGCATTTGGTCACAGGGGTCCCGGGTTCGATTCCCGGCAGGGTAGGGAATTTTAACCATCGTTGGTTAATTCCGCTGATACGGGGGTTGGACCATAATGTCCTCAGACACTTCCGGCACTAAAAGCCATACGCCATTTCATTTCATTTCAGTACATCAACCACATAGAATAGTTGGCGACAGTGTAAAATGGAAACTATAAAACGTGCTTAATCGAAATAACACTTTTCGCTGTGTGTGTAAGATAAATGCCATTCTTTACCAGTACATTTCAAGAAGAGTGCATACTCGACAGCAGTGATTTAACATTATTTAAATATGCACCAATAACGTCTTGTGACGTAGAAAGGAGCTTCTCTTCGTACAAGAATGTGTTAGGTTATAATCGGAGGTCTTTCGCTCCTTATGCTTTGAAGATGAATCTTGTCATACACTTCAATTCCACCCGCGGAGAAGAATGAAAAAGGTATGCAAGTTTGCATTATATGCCCTACCATAATGTATTGAAATTCATTTCGTGGTGCTCTATTTAAACTGTAACGCATTTGAGTAATATCAATGAAATCTGGGCTTAAACGATCCAAAATATTAAAAAAAAGGATTGATTTCTTGTTTTCTCATATTTAAAACCACCAATATAGGGTGGAAACATGTTTTGACTTTTAAAATATTGTGTGATCTGATAATCTTAGAACTTTATAGGTATGTATTACAAATGTTTGATATGTGAATGAAGGACAATACAGTAGACTGTGGATAACTGCTAAACATATATATTCAGAAAATTAATATGAAAGTAAGAATAAGAAATTTAGTTAACAAATATGTATCAAAGGAATTACCATATCGATTGATAACTTATTTTAAAATGGCAACATTTAGATTAATCATTTTCGGGTCATATTTTGTCATTTTACGTTATATTTCGTCACTTTTCAGGCCATATTTGCTTGCTTATTCGGGCTACTTTTAGGTCTTAAACATCCGAGCCTTACTGATAACTAATATCTGACAGTGGATAACTACGAGAGCTCTGCATCGCTTCTACTGAATGTTTTACATATTTGCGAAATATGTTTGCACACATTTCCTTATCGTCACTATCCGTTAAGTTCATAATTCTATAGAGAGGCTAAAGCTATGAAGGTGTTACTGAAAGAGCACTTGTTCTGGACTTGCGCCACTTCATTGCTAAACTCGCTCCGTCCCATCAGGCTGCTGCAGTCACTGTGGGAGGGAGCACGGTACATGTCAGGTCATCCTAAAATAATGCCAGATTTAGAGGGCAAACTAGAAAGAGAGAATGTCTTACTCAACCAATAACGGCTGGTGCCATTGAACTCAGTGTGGTGGGAGCCTTAAATAGAACATCGTTGAAACATACAGTGAATCATCATATTCTATGAAACATTCTTGATGATACTTGTAAATTGTGAGTGGTCACAGAGCTGTTGTAAAGGTTATAACGTTTCCGGATTTAAAAGCCACAATTAAAGTAGATTCTTTTAGATTTTTTCCTATTTTAGTGGCGTTCTACTCCCCGTAAGTTTCCAATGATTTCTCTAACTGAAGCTTTTTTCAGCACAGACTTGTAACTTACACGGTCTCCCCCTCTGTTCTAAAAAACAAACAAAAAACAAAACAAAAAAACAAAAAACAAAAACAGCCACACTTCAGTGTTTTCAAAATCTGTCTAGCCAGTCACACGAACATTTGGCAAGATGTAAGAAAACGTTTTACACAACATTATTTCTTGATTTGAAACTGTAGGAAAACTATTCAGTATGTGGCTGGAAATTTCGCTGATTTTAGTTTTGATAGGCCTTGGCCTAGGCAATAAGATTACCGAGATCGATAGCTGCAGTCGTTTAAGTACGGCCGGTATCCAGTATTCGGTATATAGTGGGTTCGAATCTCACTGTTGGCAGCCCTGAAAATCGTTTTCCGTGGTTTCCTATTTTCACACCAGGCACATGTTGGGACTGTACCTTCATAAAGGTCACGGCAGCTTCCTTCCTACTCCTAGCCTCTTCCTGCCCCATCATCGCCATAGGACCTAGATGTGTCGGTGTGACTGTGACGTTACACTCCAGAATATCGGCCCAATCTGCCGATCATTTTATCTTGAAGTAAGTAATGGCATGAATTGTACAGTTTCTATCGGAAAGCCAAAACATCTTTCGGTTGTATTTTGCAGCACTAGAAAGAAGTGCCATTGTGTACGCACGGCGTGAATACATTGGACCCATGCGGGGTTGAATACCGTTACTTCTTAGTAATATCACGTGGTGAAATATTTTTGTTACGGAGTTTTTCCGTGGTAGGTAGAGGTGAAAGAAGGTGCGGGTGTGAATAGGTCTCCAGCTACGAAAGCAAAATTAATTTAAAATTTAACAAGGTTATATTTTCTTTTCAAAAACAAGAAATAACAAGCATGGCAGGTACAAAGTAGCAAGTCAAAAAGGGTAGTTACAATATTTACAGGAATTGGGCTTCGCGCCCTGATTTTACACAGCTTGGGCAATCAGCTCAGTTTTACCCCAAACACGAGTTTTAACAGAGGGGCAGAAAACCCCATTCATACCTAGGAGCCCTTGCTCCAAATTACACAGAAAAGCCTCCACGAGGCATACAACACTTAATTTTCAAAAGAGCCACTCGCTCTCAAAATTTAAGCCTCTCCCAGGCCACACCAAACTCCACCTTCAAGTTGTCCTCACTGGACATAGACACAGGGGTACAATACCCAACCTACTGAGGTCTATTAAATGAAAAGGGGCAATTACATGACCTCTAAAATAACAATTTGAGAGGAGGCAATCTGCACTCCTAATACACTTGTTTTTAAAAACCTAATCTGGCTCTAGGCCACTAATGCAAGGGCTAATCCCATACTACCGAGGTGACTTTAGAAAAGAGCAATTTGTTTTACATTAACGAAGAATAGGTTGAGAAAATAAGTTCACCTCAAGACAATGTGAGTGGGAGCTCGAGAGGGTTAGCACTCTCTATCCCAATATGCAGCTTACAAGAGAATAGAAGAAAAGATCGTTACATTTTAGGAAAAGGTTACATGGAGGAACGCTTCGCACCCGCCCCGAGAGTTAAACTGCTGAGCTAGCAAAGAAAGAATTTATTAATCGGCCATTACCTTATTGATGACCGCTGCCGAGGAAAGAGGCGCTTCCCGCCTCCTGCTATGTACTTTATACACTGAAAGATGGAACAGAAGTGCCCGGAGACTCTAAAATCAGCAGTTTATATCCTCTCGCGGAAGGTTCTAGGCGTTAGGGGAATGAAAACACCCTCCCACAAACTTTTTATTGGCTCTTGTACAGAAACATATCCAAGATGGGGGAAGAAACATCGGATTGGTCGGAAATAACTCAAAGAAATTCAGGATTGGTTAAATGCAAAACAAGGGGAAAGAGAGGGGTATACAGCCAACTTAAACAATAACTGAAAAAAAATTTAGCAAAGACAAACACTTGAAATAAAAATTTCTCCAACAAAATAGTTCTTTGACTTCGCACTAGGTTGCACTATTATTGATCTTCAGTAGTGTCCTCTAGAAGAGAAAGTTCACACTTCTTACTTCAAGCGAAACAAAAACACATCACAAATGACACAGTTCAAAAACTCAAAATTTTCCACGTGGTGACATCTTCTGAGAAGGTAAAGAATTAATAGCGTAGATAAAGTTCAGACTTCCTCCAGCAGAGGAGTTTCAACTGGCGCACATTTTAAATTAGCGGAGTGGAGGTGTACCTCCCGGTACAATTTTAATACCTTTTTCTCGAACCTTGGTTCCCTTAACTCACTAAATGTTTCCTCTCTTCTCACTTTTATCCATTATTTTAAGCAAAAACAATAACCACAACCCAGCACAATAACATAACCTCTACTGGGAGAAGACAAATGAAAGTTACCAACAAACACTGACACATCATATAGCTCAGTTCACAGCCTTCTATTGACTGTGTGAATTTGTGGGATTTTGAAGAAATCAGACTAATGGACGTGTGAGGTTTTGCTGTGAACCACCCATTTATGTAATACTCTTTAAAGGGGTTTTATGAGATTATGGTTCTACGTGTACGTAAGAATGACGATTGAAATAGCAACTTAGAAACCAGTGCAAACTCAGTTGTTCTAATGTTGTGACTTGTGAGCTTTTGCCATCTCCTCAATTCTGTAAGACACAATTACATACCTTTTTAAAGGTCAAGAAAGTCTTGGAAGAGGTAGAAGTTAAAGGCTTCCACTATCCGTAAACTGGGCACTTGATGGGGTAAACCGGTTAGCTCTACGCCCGACCGCCTGGTACTCATTTTTGGTGTAGGCTGAGTGAACCTCAGAGCCACGTGCACCTCCGGAAGTAGAAATATCTTTTCTTAAAATTTTCGGCTTCCTGACGGAGAATCGAACCCTCGTCCTTCCGGGTGAACAGAGCACGCCTTCACCGTCTCGGGAAAGTAGTCCATAATTATATACTTTTAACTGTAATTCTTAAGATGCAACCGGGATGCATATAGTTCTTAAGAAAAACTAAGACAAAGTCATACGGCACTCCATTGCCATCCACATCACTTTTGGGAAAACGAAGAGGCGCCATAACGAACTTTTACACCCCATCATTCTAATAAGTGACGCAATGATACACTTTTACATACTGTAATTATTAGAGAAAAAAGAGACGCCATGGGGAAATTTTAACTTCCATCATTTTTGGGAAGAAATTGAGAAACGCCATGATACCATAATTCTGAGTAAACTGGGAAGAGTCATGGTATTCAAAATGCTTTCGAAAAGGAACTCAGGGACAGCATGATAGGCCTACTACATCTTTCCCTATCATGTAAAGTTTGGTACAAAGGCATATTTTCGCTGTGCCACCTTTTATAGTATCACATTGACACATGTTGTATCTACTATATTTCATAATAAATTATTCACCTCTGCCTTTATGAAAGGAATATGAGTTGCATTAATTGAGCTCAAAGAACTGTGCACATTCCTACATACTCCTCATACTAATTCTACGCTCGACCGCCAGCTCACAGCTGAATGCAAACGAGACTGCACCCTGGTGGACATCCTAGATTATTGTTTCTCGTCATAACTTTTTTACTTTAATTAAGGTAAATTTTCGTTATGTGAAAATGGAAAACTACGGAAAACCATCGGCAGTAGGTAGGAACTCGAACTCACCACCTCCCGCATGCAAGCTCACAGCTACGCGATACTATCCACACGGTCAACTGGCTCGGTCCTTGTCATAACCTGAAGTAACGTACTGTACCTATTAAACTGGAAAAAAGAAAGAGTAACGGTGGAGTTAAGAGATGAACTGCAAGCGGTGGAATACTTACATATGTATGATGTAATCAGCGGAGAGCTTCATAGTTTTATAGAAGGTGGATAAATCTATCCTGTCCAATAAATACTGAAATACCATCCCTTTCTATAGTGTATGTTAAGAAAAATAGCCCGTCCAGTTCCTTGACTGAATCGTCAAGCGTCGAAACTTTCGGTTTAGAGAGTCCTGAGTTCGATTCCCGGGCGGGCCAGGGGATCACGTCAGGTTAATTCTTCTGACTTGGAGACTGGGTGTTCGAACACATTCTTCTTCATATTCACACAACACATCCCCTACTAACCACCGCAAAAACATAATAATGAATACATCCTTCCATGAACTGTTGGAGTCAAGAATGGCATCCTGTTGCAAAGCAGGAACAAGTCCACATGTACGACAGAGTTCGAACCCACGACCCCATCAAAGTGTGGGGAAAATAGTATGAAAATAAGAAGAAATATTGATATAATAGTAGAAAATTACCGAGGGCTGTACGTGGAATTGTTGCAAAGTTGTACAACTCCCAATAATTTTACACGTCATTTGTCGCCTTATATTTTTTGCTAGTGGCTTTACGTCACGCCGACACAGATAGGTATTACGGCGACGATGGGATAGGAAAGGCCTAGGAGTTGGAAGGAAGCGACAGTGGCCTTTGTACCGGGAGGTACACCTCAATGCCGCGCATTTAAAACTAGCGCCTAAATGAACTCCTCTATTGGTGAAACTGTGAAACTGAAACTACACCAACTTGGATCTTTAATCAGAAGATGTCACCACCTAAATATTGAGTAATTTTGTTATTGTGAAGTTTCCTGAAATGACTGAATTGCTACTAGTTTTGTTTGCTATCCATCGAGAAGTTTGGACATTCTTCCACAGATGACACTACTAAAACTATGATCATGCACCCTGGTGCGAGGTGTAAGAACTTATAATTCAAAGAAGTTTTGTATTCATACGTTTCTTTTTACTGATTGATGTTCATTTATTTTTGGGTTGTCAATATTTCCTTTTTATTTCCGCCAGTTTTGAATCTAGCCAATCCCTGATTTCTATAATTAATTTTCCACCTATCAGCGGCTTCTTCTTCTTCGATTCTGAGTGTAATTGTTATTAACCAATACACTTGAGAGGGTGTGACTAGTTTAATCTTGAATGGTCTCGAACCTTCCCTGAGGGTTTATAAACTGCGGATTTTTACGTTTCTTGGCCAATTGATCGTCATCTTACCGAGTGTGTGTGTCAAAGCAGGAGGCGGGCGGCCTTTTCGTCGGCAGCTAGAACTGCTACCAGGTATGGCCACATAATTCTTTCTTGCTAACTCCGCAGTTTAACCAGAGGGAAAGGTCCGAATCGTTAACTATGTAACCTACTTTCCTAAAAATGTAACTTTCTGCCGGCTATTGTAAAAACGTCATAAATCTGTAACTGTAAATCGGGGATAGAGAGTGATGTACCCTCTCGAGCTCCCCTTCATCTTGGTTTGAGGTGACTACGTTTTGTAACTGTTTTTCTTCCTTTCCGTAATGCATTAATTTATCCTTATACGAGTCACCTCAGTAGCTTGGGAATAGCCCCTGTTTCATCGGCCTAGTGCCCTTTAGGTTTTAATTGTTCATATCTAGGAGTGCAAGTATTGGCCTCCATTCATTTTGTGTTCGGGCCACTAATTTAACCTGTTATTCTTATCCCACGAAGACCCAGTAGGTTGGGTATTTAATACCCCTGTAAAAATAAGTTTCATTTGTAAATAGTGCCTTGAGAGGCCTGTAATTGTAAGATGAGGTTGCCTCGAGTAGGCTGGGAAAACTGAGAGCCTGTTCGCTCTTTTTTCAAAGTTTTGTAAGATTTATGAAGGCTAGATGTTGTAATTTTGGGGGCAAGTGCTCTTAAATTAGGGGATTCTGCCCTTGTATATATTTGTGTTTTTTGTACATTTGAGCTAGGAGCTCAGGAAATGTAAAGCGAGGGCTTGAAGCCCAAGATTTGTTAAGACCACTAATCTTGTCTTTTCCTAGACTTGTTTATGATTATCACTGTACCTGTTGTTTCATTTTTATGATGAAAAATTGTTGAGTTTGAAATTCTGAAAATGTAACCTTCAGTTTAAGTTTTAAATTAAATTTGATTTTGTAGTTAGACCCATTCCAGCCCGCACCTTCTTTAACCTCTTTCTCCTCCACAGGTAACCCCGTAACAGCCTTAATTAAGGAATAACTCCAGCATTTGCCTGGTGTGAAAATGGGAAACCACGGAAAACCATCTTCAGGGCTGCTGACAGTGGGATTCAGACCCACTATCTCACAGATGCAAGCTCACAGCTGTGCGCCTCTAACCGCACGGCCAACACGGCCGGTTTTTCTGTTTTGTTTAATAAACCTAACATATATTCTAAAATATGTTAAAATCAACCATCTTTGGTCATTCGATATAATAATGCTTCATAATCTATATAAATGTCCGGCTGCATGGCTGAATGGTTAGCATGCTGGCCTTTGGCTACAGCAGTTCTGGGTTCGATTCCCGGCAGGGTCGGGAATTTTAACCATAATTGGTTAATTCCGCTGGCGCGGGAGCTGGGTATATGTGTCGTCTTCATCATCATTTCATCCTCATCACGACGCGCAGGACACCTACGGGCGTCAAATCGAAAGACCTGCACCTGGCGAGCCGAACTTGTCCTCGGACAATCCCGGCACTAAAAGCTATATGCTATTTCATCTATATAAATAAAGTTGTAGGGGGTCCGCTGTCTGTAATTTCATTCATTTTGCCAATTTTTCGGATATCTGTCCGTTTTAGGTCAACTCAAGAGCGTATCTGCGGTTTTTTGCGTGTCTGTTTGTCCGTCTGTTCCACCATCATGGCGATACGGATGGATAGATTCCGACTAAATTTCATATTTACAGTATACTCATCCAGGAGCAAGTCTAGATATGCATACGATTTTAAAATTACTGAATAGACTGGGGGTTTATAAGAAGACCAGAACAGGTTTTTCCAATGTTCTCTTATACTACTGATTTTCTGCAAAATCCGTAGACTATATGTGAAACGTCCCTTCATTTTAAACAACTTGTGTTACTTTTGAAATGACGGAGAAAAATTCTATTTTCTGCGAGTTTCGTGCTCTGCATTGAGTGACGGAAGACCGACAACAAACCTACCGGTTACCATGGCAACGTCTCTGGCTACTTGCCAACAGGGAAGTAACGTAACGCTAATTTCGTCATTATTCCTGCAACCTCGAGATTTTTCGTTGGGTAGTTGAGTTTAAGGCGAGAGAGACGTCAAGCTGCCATTCTGCGGGATATTTGCGGTATACCGTTGGAGGGTACAATCGTTTTCGAATAGCACTAAGGTTAGTTGTTAATACATCAACAGTACGCGGAGTATAATCCATTATTCCACACTGTAAGGTGTGTTATGGTATTTGCTATAATGTTAACAGTATTTCTCTTCTACTTCAGTTTTCTGCTTTAATTTCTTGCCTCTGCCTTGCCTCTTTAGGCTTAAGAAAAATCACCACAAGTCATCTTCTTATTTAAGAATCTCAGCGCCTAAATTTCTCCTCGTCTGTTACCGCTGTACAGAATTTCGCGTACTCTTTAAATGACGGAGAAAATTCGTATTTTCTGCGGTTTTCGTGCTCTGCATTCAGTGACGGAAGACCGACAACAAACCTACCGGTTACCATGGCAACGTCTCTGGCTGCTTGCCAGCAGGGAAGTAACGTAATGCCATTTTCGTCATTATTCCTGTAAACTCGTGGTTGCTCGTTGGGTAATTGAGTAGAAGGCGAGAGAGGCATCAAGCTGCGTTAATGTAACAACAGTACGCGGAGTATAGCGTGTTATTTCACACCTTAAGGCATTTTATGGCATTTGCTATAATGTTTAATGTATTTCTCTTCCACTTACGTTTTCTACTTTGATTTCTTGCCTCTGCCTTGCCTCTTTAGGCTTAAGAAATAACACCATAAGTCATTTCCTTATTTAAGATAGATAGATAGATAAGAAATGGGTGAGCCCTGTTTTCGCAGAGCTCCACACGTAGGTCTATGAAGACCCTTTGTGCCCCTTGAACGGGTTTGCCTAGTCCAGCCCTAGTGCTCCTATAAAGGATACCAGTGTCCGGATTTCGGCATTCCTGATGTCCTCCAGGCTCACAAAATGTGAGCCCAGGTATCGATGTCTAGTGCTTGCAAAAGCCTCGCACTGACATAACACATGCGCGGAGGTCTCCTCCTCATTACCGCATCTTCTACATATCGGATCTTGACTGATTTTTATGATGTGTAGGTGTCTCTGTAAGGTATTGTGGCCTGTTAACAGTCCAACTACCATTCTCATTCTGGTCCTATTCAAATTCATTAGGACCTTTTTATAGCTTTGACTAGGCCCTTTGATAAGTTCACGTGCCTGTCTTGCTATGGTTAACCTCTTCCAAATATCTAGGTGAGACTGGTTTATCCATTGGGATATTGCCAGTCTCACACTTCGGAGTGACACTCCCAGGAAGGGCTCTGGTCCTGTGCAGGAACCCATTGATCCCTGTTTCGCTAGTTTGTCAGCTTCTTAATTTCCACCGATACCTGTATGCCCAGGAACCCATAATAGGGTAACTGAGCTGAGCTCACACAGCTGATCTAACATCCTTTGGCATTCCCATACCAGTTTTGATGTTGTTTTAACTGCACATAGTGCTTTTAGCGCTGCCTGCCTATCACTACAAATAGTGATGTGTCTTCTATGTCCAGGCATATTCCATATATTTACAGCACAGGCTAGTATTGCGTATACTTCAGCCTGGAAAACAGTAGCATATGTACCCATAGGAAGGGAGAGCCTTGTCTTAGGCCCCCAGATCCCGGCGCCTGTGCCCGTCTCCGTCCACGAGCCATCTGTGTACCATGTACAGCCCCCAGACTTAAGACGGGCCCCAGCGTCCGCGGCCCACTCCTCCCTTGTGGGTATCACCACTGTAAATTTATAATTCAAATTAAAGCTAGGCTTCATCAGATCCCCGATCATCATTGTCATAGGGCAAGTCTGGTGAAGCCTTGTAAGAATAGAGGCATGACCTCTATTCGGGGTTTTGAAGGACCATCCTCCGAGTGACCAAAGGCGATAGGCACTCATTCCCGCTATTACCTTAACATATAAATGTAAGGAGGGAAAACCTAGGATGGCCTCCATTGCACGTAATGGTGTAGTATCCAGTGCCCCTGTTATTCCTAGACACGCAAGTCTTTGGACACTGTTTAACTTGGTGCTCACAGTTTTACTCTCTGAGCCTGGCCACCAGACTATAGATGCATAGGTGATCGTGGGCCGTACAATGGAGATATAGAGCCACTGGACCACCTTAGGTCTTAGGCCCCAAGTCTTCCCGACGGCCCTGCGACAGGCCCACATAATCTTGCGAGCCTTATCCACCTTATGATCTATATGTTTCTTCCAACTCAGTCTTGCCTGAAGGATTACCCCTAGGTACTTAACCGAGGTTGTCTTAACTAATTTTTTCCCAAATAGGAAAGGCTCTGACAGTCCGTCTAGCCTCCTCCTCTTGGTAAATACCACGAGCTCCGTCTTATCGGGATTAACCGACAAGTCTGTCTCGTGGCACCATCTTTCCACCCTACGTAGAGAGCTCTGTACGAGTTCGGAAACCGTACTGGGGAAATTTCCTACCGCCATCAGGCTTATGTCGTCTGCATAGCTTTGGGCGTATATTCCTCCAACATTTAACCTGGTAAGTAGTTCATCCACTACCAGACACCATAATGTTGGTGATAATACTCCTCCCTGTGGACATCCCCTGTCTATATTAGCTCTCAACATTACAGCGTTGAGGGTAAACAGAACTTGACGGCCCTGGAGTGAGGCCATAATCCATTTTATGAGCATACTGCTCACTCCTCTTCTTTCTAGACTACGTTATATGGAGCCCAAAGATGTATAGTTAAAGGCCCCTTCTATATCTAGGAATACAACCATAGCAAGTTGTTGCTGATCCAAGGCACTCTCCAGCCTAGAAACCAGCTGGTGTAGTGCCGTCTCAACCGACTTCCCTGGTTGATATGCATGTTGATGAGAATGCAGGGGAAAGTCTCTTAATACTTTCTCCCTGATATGTCTATCCACCAGTCTTTCCAAGATCTTAAGTAGAAAAGACGTTAGACTAATGGGTCTATAATCCTTAGGTCTAGCATATGAAGACCTTCCGGGTTTAGGTATAAATACCACCTTCGCCTGACGCCATAAGGAGTACACGTACCCCATAGTGAGACAGGCTCTAAAGATTCTAACCAGGTATGGTATAAGGACCCCCCCCCGCCTCCTGAAGAAGCGCCGGGAAGATCCCATCCACACCTGGGCTTTTGTAAGGGGCTAAGGATTCTAATGCCCACTTAACCCTTCTTGGGGTGACAATCTCTGCGGCTTCCCTCCAGCCACTTTTATCGGGTCTGAAGGATCCGCTCGATTCTACCTCACTATTCGTGATTACCGAACCTGGAAAGTGGGCATCAAGCAATAAGCTCAGGGTCTCCCCCTCTGTGGATGTGTATCCACCAGAAGGAGTCTCCAGTGAGCCCAGCCTTGCCCTTCTATCCAAGGTTAAAATTTTATGAAGCCTTGCTGCTTCATGTTGACTTTCAATGGAGTCACAAAATTGTCTCCAAGATTTCCTAGAAGCCTTTTTGACTTCTGACTTGTACCTTCTTTGTGATTCTTTGTAAGAATCTAGGCTTTCTTGATCCTGAAGTTCCCTGCATTTATTCCAGAGCCTTCGTGTATTTCTCCTCAGGTGTTCAAGATAACTATTCCACTTGAAGCTTCCTGTTACTCTTTTTGCCTTAACGATAGGGCAGTTTAATTCATAAGAGGTAACCAGTGTCCGTGTGAGAAAACTCACACTGAGCTCCAACTCCTCTTTGTTTTTAATTATGTTTGAGGGTCCTCCCTCCAGTCCCCTCCTCACGTCCTCCCTAAAAGATATCCAATCGGTTCGTCAAGGGTTTCTGTAAGACGGGATCTCGATGGAGCCCTCTATATAAAACACAATGTGTCTATGATCTGACAAGGAAGGCTCCAAAGAGACCTTCCAGTCTTTAAATTCCTGCATGATTCCCATGGAACCCAGGGTAAGATCTATGATCCCTTCGCTCCTATTATTAATGAAGGTAGGGGTATCACCAATATTCATGATCTCAAGATCAGTTGTACATAGAAATTCTATGAGGTGCTCTCCCCTTCGGTTTGTATTTTTACTTCCCCAAATGCTATGATGAGCATTGGCATCACATCCTACTACGAGGTTTAATCCTTGTTTCCTACAGTATATCACCAGTCTCTTGAACTCCTCCGGCGGTGGTGGTGATTCAGAGTCTCCTGGGAAATATGCAGAACAGACAACCAAGTCTCTTGGCTGTCCGCCCTCTTCATATCTCATTAGGACTACTACCAGGTCTCTAGTAATGAAACCCGGTATAGCCCAAGCGTTATGATCCTTAACTAGTATACATGCTCTAGGCTTCTCCTCTGCTATTCCACTGAATAGAGTGAAACCTGCACATTTTAGTCCCATGATATGCCCCTGTCTAAGCCAGGGTTCCTGTATCAGGGCGACCGAAACCCTGCCTTTCTGTATACTTCTATTAAGTACCCTAGAGGCCGCTATACAATGTTGTATATTTGCTTGTATGAAAGTAATCATTCTTTACTTTCATAGAATACTTTACCTTATGCGGTCTCCGGAACTTGCAGCTCCGTCTCCCGCGATGGATCCTGGGGCTTGGCTGGCCCCGGTTCCTGTCCGGGCTCCAGCTCTTTGCCCCTGCTGGTCTCGGTTTTATCTGTGGTGGGGTTGGTCCTCTGCTTGTCACGCTTGCCCTCCACCAAGGTGAAGGTAGCCACATGCACCCCGAAGAAGATCTTCTTCCCCACCACTTTCTCCACATCCCTGGAGTCCATGCTGACCACAAGGCGGACACCTCTCTTCTCCTCCTTGCGGTCGTAGACCCTCCAGCTGGTGGGATTTAAGCCATGGTTCTGGCGTGCCATTCTTCCCAAAAGGACATTATTGTCCTTTGGTTGTCCTGGTATCCAGACCATGACTCTCTTGTAGGAAAGGAGTTTGTCCATGCCCACAATTGTGAGCCTGGCTCCTTCCCACGGTTGTATACCTGTAACAAGACCAGAAAGCCATGCTACAGTTTCGTTGTTCTCTGCTATGATGACGGCCGCACCCCTTGACAGATAGCAGTCCAGGAACTGAGGCTTAATGGGCCCCTGCTTCGGAAGCTCGTCTATCAGATTGGTGATAGCCTCTTCCACAGCTTCCACCTGTTTCTCGGATAGCTGCTGGTCAGGATTTCCCACAGGTACTATGGCCATACTGATCCCAGCTTTGGCTATCCTGGCGTACTCCACCTTGGGTCTCTTGCGGGTCTGCCGGTCTTCTTCTGGGGTTGCCTCCGACAGAAGTCGTTTCCCCGCTGGCATCTTAGTGGGTGGGGTCCTTTGTGCCCTAGAAGCAGAGCCCTTTTCAGGGTCCCGCCTCTTGTGCCCATTGGATCCCTCCACTGTTGTCGCTGTTGTGGTAGTAGAAGTCCCCTCAGCCCCAGGAGTTAGGCCCTCTTTGGCCTGCTCCCGGGCCTTTAAGGCCTTCTTGTATCTCCTCTTTTCAGCACCAGAGCGCTGTTTCTTCTTCTTCTTCTGGACCTGTAGATTGCCCACCTCTTGAGTGAGCCCTCTAACTGTCGAAGATGAACTATCCGAGGGTATCTCCGAAGAGTCCCCTTCGGTTGTTGTTTTAGTGTTTCTCTCGGAGGCCCCAGAAGAGCTCTCCGGTTTATGGATGGCTACCGTATTCATTCAAGTCCCACGAGTAGCTAGGGAAATATATGTCCGCCCAGGCAGAGCCCCGCATACCTGGGTAAGGCTACTTACTTCGAGAGGGCGCCAAGTATCTCGAAGGCTCCGTTCAAGACACATCTCCCATGTGCCATGCACCCCATCGGCACGGGTCGCGTTACACCTTAAGGTTGGGCGGTGCTTTAGCTTCCTCCTCCTTGTATGCCGAACGGTTACCCAATAGGGCTCCATTCGGCATCGCAAGAAAGGAGCTACTAGTCCCCCTCACCGCGAAGAGGATCTTCAATTGAAGAGGGTAACCAAGGTTAGCCCCCTACAATTGTAGAAGCACACACGAGGGGGCCTTATTTAAGAATCTCAGAGCCTGAATTTCTCCTCCTGTTACCGCTTTCTTAAATCCGTAACTCCTATCATCACAATTTAGTGTGGGATATTTCATTTTTTCAGTACATCCACTTGCTATTTACATATTTGTCCTATCCGGCTGTCCTGTCTTCAATTAATGTCAACATTCATAACTGTATTACATTCTTCCTTAATTTCTCCGTATGTATGCGAGTGCTAATCCCGAAAACTGGACTCCCTTTTCTTTGAGGAAAACTTCCAAGATGTTCAATTGTGTAACTTTTTGGCCCGAAAAATATCGAAATATGGAGGCAATTTTGATGACGGCGCAGACCTTCGTTTCAGGATTGTTACGTTGTTTTGTGGATTTGCAGAGGTGAAAGAAGGTGCTGGCTGGAATAGGTCTCAACTACAGAATTAAAGTTAATTTAAAACTTTGACAAAGGTTATATTTTCAACAGACAACAAGGTTTAACAATTTTCATATAGACTTTCAAAACTCAACAAATAACAAGTCAGTAACAAGCCAAAATCAGGTACAAAGAAATTACAAGATTTCGGGGGTTATTACCAAAATCTGGGCTTCAAGCCCCAAGTATAATTCCTGAGCTCTCAGCTCACAACTACCATTGCTGAATGGCATGAAACCCCTAAGTACAAGGAGCACTTACTCCTAATTACAGTGTTAAGAAAAAGAGCAGTCCCGCTCTCAATTTGACAAGCCTATCAAAGGCTACAACAAACTTCATTTCTATCTGCTCTTAAGGCACACCAAGAAACAGGGGTATTTGATACCCAGCCTACAGGGCCTTTACATGAGGAAAATAAAACATCAGGTTACGTTACTGGCCCACAATTCCAAATAGAATGGAGGCGAAGCTTGCACTCCTAATACACTTTTAAAATCTACTTGGCACTAGGCCGCTTACGCAAGGGCTAATCCCATACTAAGGAGGTGACACGATAAGAAAACTTTATTACATTTCGAAGAGAAGAAAAACGGTTATGAAAACGTAGTCACCTCAAAACAATATGAGTGGGAGCTCGAGAGGGTTAGGCACTCTCTATCCCAATTTGTAGTTAAAAAGACGAAATTTTTACCAAATGTCTATTACATTTTAAAGATAGGTTACATGAGAAAAGTTTCAAACCTGCCCCGAGGGTTAAACTGCTGAGCTAGCAAGAAATAAAGTTATTAAACGGCCATTACCTTGTGGATGAACTGCTGCCCGAAGAAAGAGGCGCTTCCCGCCCCCTGCTACATAATCACACACTAAGCAAGATGTCGATGAAATGGCACCGAGACAAGAAAATCAGCAGTTTATATACCCTCGTGGAATATTCGAGACCTTTCAAGAATGAGTACACCCCCCCTCAACTTTATTGGATAGCTTAAAGCAACATCTCCATATCGAAGAAGACATACGTTATTGGTCAAAAATTAATTAGAGAAATTCGGGATTGGCTAAATTCAAAACAAGCGGGAAGAAATGATTAATGTTGCCAACCCACAAACCACAGAACAAAATTTAGTAAGGTCAAAAACTTATGAACACAAAACTTCTTCAAGAAGGTTCATTCCTTTGCAACAGATTGCGTAATCCTAGTTTTTCTCTGTAGAGACATCTAGAAGAGAATGTCCGCACTTCTTGATACAGGATAAACAAACAAAAATCGAAATAGACACAGTTCAGAACACTTCAATATTACACCATTTACCGTAGTGACATCTTTTAAGAAATAGTAGAATTAGTTCAGTTTTCAAGGTTCCAAACTTCTCCTGTAGAGGAGTTTAAACTGGCGCAATATTTGAATGAGCGGCATGGAGGTGTACCGCCCGGTACAGGGATAATTGATGGCTAAACGGTAAGTCGTATCACAAAAGAGATAGTATAATCGCCGCTTAATTTGGAGAGATCTACAGCTTTGTTGCTATGACATTTTGTTGTATCTTGATCCCTTATACGTTACATAGAGCTGGATTTCTAGATTTTAATCAAATATCCCCAACTCGACTGTGACTGGCATTAGGAAATGGGACCTGTCTTTATAATGAAAACTCCCCATCTCGATTGTGAATGGCGGTGGGCAATTTAGCCTGCCGTTCTACAATAGAAACTCTCAAACTTAATTGTGAATGGCAGTAGGAAACGTGGCAGGCCATTACAATCAAAACTCCCAAACGCGTACCTTACATCGGAACTAACGTATGGGGACCTCCCCGTGGTGTACAGTAATTTACGTAGAAATACGTATACAGTGTAGAATACCGTAGCGAAGCACGGGTACATTCGCTAGTGGACCAATAAACGCTGCCGGCTTTGAATCGAACTCAGGAGGTTTGCTTACCTACGGTAACTCCCAAGTGGACAGCGCGGCGCAATGAGGAGCTTGTACGTAGGATCAGGTAGCGCGTTCGCCAGTATCGGTTTGTGGGTGTTGCACGAGACCAGCAAGCCGCTTATCGAGAAGCTGTTCCAAGAGTCCCCGTTAGATTGCACAAATAAGTAGTACGACTTAATTCCTGCTTTCTATCCTCTCCCAACGGAAATTTCTTTTCCACGCTACTAGGGCAGATCATAACGGACCACCCACAATATTACCAACATTTTGCATCAATGAAAAACAGGAGGCCAAATTTTCATATCAAGCGAGGTAAGAATAACTGTAGTTACACTGTACGATTAGCCTCTTATTTCCTATGTTTTAATAGCCAGATGTATTTCAGTTTTAATAAGAATGTAGTTCTTTACTTAAAGATTATAGTGTTTCTTGTCATTTCTGTAAGCTTTTCATATAGAAACGTTGCATTCAAAATTTTGGTGCAACACCCAGCTTCAGATACCATCTGCCGCCACTGTAAATTACAACGCTGTATGACGTCATCACCCCTCAGTCACCCAGTAAACATGGTCGTCATGTGCTCTCCTACTCATATACAGTGCACTGTTCAATATGTCAGGTAATTGTACAAGAACACAGTATTTTCGCACTTTAATTCGTTTCTCGTTCCATAATGAATACATCTAATAGCTTTTAAGAGAGTCTACAAGGGAAATGTCGATGGTCCACATCTTTACATTAACTCCACCTCCTTGCATGGGCTTCCTTACCGCAAACCTCAACAAGTAGCCGGCGCTATTCTTTTGCTCGCTACCAGCCCCGTCCACACTGTCGCAACAGCGCCGAAATTATCAAGGAAGCAGAATAAGGGATTGTCATAATTTAGGATCGATTGGCGGATTTCTATTGTTTTGGGTTTGTGCCTGTTGGGCTGAAGCTTTTCTTTAATAAGAGACAGATGAGGGTCGATCCCTTTCTTTGACTTCATTTATAATTTTTATTTGATTTTTCTTGGTCACGTGATCTATTCGAAAATATCCTAAATGTATGTTTGGGGATCTCGATGGTTGTTCTTGTATGGAAGCGCCAGGAAGTGAATTTACATTAATTTGGGATGGAAATTCTCTCAGAGCTAATTAAACTTTCCCCATTTTCTTGATTCATTTATGAGCACGGTAGAGTTCACAAACAAACAAACAAACAAACAAACAAACAAACAAACAAACAAACAAACAAACAAACAAACAAACAATCAACAAACAAACAAGCAAACAAACAAACAAACAAACAAAAAAAACAAAGACAAACCACATGGCGCTAGAACCCTGAAGTGCTTTGGCTTACCACTGCTCAGTTCAAAGATCTGCAGGTTACGAGATGTAGATCCTCTCGGCTTGTACTCTTGGTTTTCTGGACCGGGGCCGCTATCTCACCGTCAGATGGCTTCTCAATTGTTCTCACCTAGGGTGAGTGGACCCTAACCATCCTTCACATCCAGGTAAAAATCCCATCTGGCCTAACATCGACCGGGTAAGAGGCAGGCCTGTTACCCCTAGACGGTGCGACCGGCTAGAGTCTGTAATCTTTTGATGATAATAATAAATATAATCAATAAAATTTCATAAAATATATCATAAATGAAAATATTCAAAAACTTCATAAAATACTTGAAATAAATTAATATTACTCAAAATAATGTATCGAAATATCCGTAGTATGTGCGCCAGAGTTCACCAGAATGGATCCCTCAAATTTTGATACAGCATGATAAACTTTATATCCCATGGCGTGTACATAATGCTGCGTACTGGTACATCTGCTGCAGGCCTTACCTAACCTCCTGAAAACGACTAAATAGGTATGAACTGCACCTAGGTTCATCAATAACTCCACTGATTCTAAAATAGCTAACTATATTCTGAACAAAATCCGTGCATGAGCACCTCATCAACACACCAAAATACACTTATAATACATAAACAAAAGATTGCTGGAAGACTCCATACTTACAACAACAACAACAACAACAACAACAACAACAACAACAACAACAACAACAATAAAAACAGTGGGAAAACGAAAGCGAAAACTAAACTACCATTTGTAGATAGTCCGATGAACAATGTACATACATGTAGATGAATACCCTTCACTGTCTCTGTATCAATACTGCTTGCCAATTCTCATAATCAGCACTTCTAACATCACACAGATACTGTACCCCGTAATACTGTGTTCACAGACTTTAACATTTGTTGTAAAGATATATACATTTAAGTAACACACGTGTATCGATCCTGAACATAAATTGTGGAAAGTCTGAGGTAGATTTCACCAACATATAATGCCAGGCCGCCACAAGTGCTACAATACTTAATGCGCAAGCACTCCACAATCATCCACTTTCCACGAACATAACAAGACTACGTTCCACGAACGTTTGAAGTCCAGTCCATTGCAGCCGTTTCACTCCAGTCCGTGTATCAGCACCACTTCCTTCCCGTACAGTGTGTCAGTTGTGGGTCTCTTCCGTAGTGATTCTCTGGTTCCCGCCGTGATGTCGAAGTTTATATAAAGACCTCGGCATTCCCCTTTCTCTCACATGATACGTCTGGATTGGTCCTTGCCAGCCAATCATCAGTGATCCTTTTAACAAAACCATGCCCTGAACTTCCCCTTGGTGCCAGGACATAAACAAACGCTGGGGTATATCACATGAGTCATCGAACTTTCCTAGTACCACAACACGCTCATCTCATCAGACTGGGATATATACATGACTCATAGGACTTCCCGACAACAAGTATATCTCAACAAACACTGGGATGCCCGCATGAGTCATCCGAATTACCAGAGTCCAAGATAGCAATGTTTTCCCACTCGTGCAAAAACAAATTACTCATACTACATATATGGTTACCTTCCAGCTTGCAAAGATTAATAACAAAATATACAAATGAAATACTGATAATAAATAATAATAATAATAATAAGTATAATAATAAATCGAATACTGAAAATATCTCTCACTTCTACATACAGTGCGAGGGTATGATATATGTACTATCACAAGTCCTACAGTGGTCCTGAATGTCTTTTCTTTGCAAATTTGGGCATTGAATTCCCCGGGGAAAATGTTGAAATACTGTTTCGGAATTTTGGCTGTATTTTTTTCTAGTTGTGTACCGGTTACGGGCGGTACATGCCGTTTTATCATCGCGCAAGACATTTACTGCGAGCTTGGTTTGTTTACGCTAGGTGGAGCGAGCCCGCCTGAAGCAACTACACCTGTACGAGTGACGTGGATGCAAGATAGGCTTCTCGCTTGTCATGCCACGTGTCGCCCGGCATGGACTGGCGTGTTCTAAAAGCCACGTCACACCTCCCCGAAGGTTTGACTTTAAAATTTTCAAAACTCCTGTAATAATGATCGTATCAACTTGAGAGATACGTCATTTTGTAGAGGATCATGTAAACGTCTCTAATTCCAAGTTTCAAGCAAATCTATCAAGGGATTCTAGAGTTATCCAACTTTATAGAAATCATGATATCTGATGACGTAGAAGCACAAATCGTATATAAGACGAGCTCAATCCAACCAAATCAGTGCAGCCATAGCTGGGAGTCCAGTCTAACTCACCACGCTGCATCATTACTCTGTTCGTCGGGTCAAAGTGCTGACCAATTTATCTTCGAATTCTATAAGTTTTTCAGTGGACTTAGATTCTGACAATCAATTGGAACTTTGAATTTGTACGCGTGTAGGAACTTCGATATATGGCAAGTCTTACAGCGGACTTCGGTTCTCTGAGTCAATTGGAACTTTGAATTTGTATGCGTGTTGAAACTCCAATATGTGACAAGTCTTACAGTGGACTTAGGTTCTGACGGTCAATGGGAACTTAGAATTTGTGCGCGTGTAGAAACTCCAATACGTGGCAAATCTTCATAATTGTGGAACTTAGTTTTTTTTTTACCATTTTACAATTGTGGAACTTAGTCTCAACAAGTGTTGTGAATTGCAAAGTGACACACCACTGCATTATTATTAACTGTGGAATTTTCTTAAAACTCAGTCAGCTTATTTCCTTTATTGGGTAGAAGTGTTCGTGAAAGTTTTTAAAACTCTTTCACTACCATAAATGCAAGTGATTGCCTATTACGTAACTTATACTCGTGTGCTTCGACACAAGTGATGAATTCTGAACGATATCAACTCAAACTGTGTTAAACTACAACTGTGCACAGCACTTACTAACTTTCTTGTTTTCTCAATTTCTGGGTTGAAGTGAATGATAGTCAATTCAAACAGAGCAGCATTGTGAACTGTTCATAATAATTGCTTACATTGTTCCTTCCTCAAAGTGTTTAATAATTAGTGCAGCAGTGTTCGTAGGATAAACTCTTTAGAAATCGCATATTTATTTTTGTGTCAATTGCGCCCATATTTCAGTGGAAAGCAACCACAAACTGTGCATAATTTATGAACAGTCTTCAGTTCCGTTATTTCTATAAACTTATGTTCATGAACTGTGATTTATGTCTATTCTAAATTCGATGCTATTCGCATCTTCATCTTTAAAGAACATTTAAATTCTATCTACAAGTGACTAGTAGAGTTCGACTGCATATCATGACGATATTAAATTAAACATTGGTGTCAAATAAATGTGTCGTGGGACTGTGATATTGTGGACACTCGTGTGAGTAAAGTAACGAGTGATTACCCCTCAACATCATCGGAGAACGTTGAAGACCGTCTAGAACTTCAGAGGTACGAGTTCGATCCCATGTCAGACCGACCTGGGTGCTCCAGCTCCATGTAATCGCAACGAGAGGGGCCTGCACAACGAGTTCCAGTCCAGTTCAGCATGGTGACCTGGGAGTATCGGTTACCTGATAGGCGATGTTGAAGACGACAAATATCTACACCGAGGTGATATCCAATTCAACATGCATTTATCTGAATAAACTTCATACTTAAAAAAATTCAAGATTTCTTAAATTCCTCCTGTACCAAGCCCTAGCTATAATTTACCTGAAACAGCCTTGGGACATAACTTGTGCAATTTTAAAGTAAATGATAAAGTCGGGCTATATTTTACTGGTACAGTAGTTCCCGGAAGTCCTCCACTTTGTGTGGGTCTCTTTGGTTGATTGTTTGTAGGTACACATGTTTCCTGATTTAATTGACAGTAGTGAAGTTCTTTCAGAAGGAGATTTCTTGTTCTTTCATCATCTCTGATTCGGTAGGGTATTTATTGCTCTCGTTTTTAATCATTTTAGTCTTATTTCTGTCTTTTGTCTTAATTCATGTACACACCGACAAGAAAAATTCCTACCGAGTTCGATAGCTGCAGTCGCTTAAGTGCGGCCAGTATCCAGTATTCGGGAGATAGTAGGTTCAAACCCCACTGTCGGCAGCCCTGAAAATGGTTTTCCGTGGTTTCCCATTTTCACACCAGACAAATGCTGGGGATGTACCTTAATTAAGGCCACGGGCGCTTCCATCCCACTTCTAGCCCTTTCCTGTCCCATCGTCGCCGTAAGACCTATCTGTGTCGGTGCGACGTAAAACAACTAGCAAAAAAAATAATTCCTGGTGGTACTTTATATCATTATTTCCTTTGTCTTTATTTTTTCCTTTTGTTTTTACATACGGTATGTATGGCGTGTGTGTTCAGAAGGTAATGTATTGGGGCTATTGCCTGTGTACATCCAATAAAGGCCGTGCGGTTAGGAGCGCGCAGCTGTGAGCTCGCATCCGGGAGATAGTGGATTCGAACCCCACTGTTGGCAGCCCTGAAGATGGTTTTCCGTGGTTTCCCATTTTCACACCAGGCAAATGCTGGGGCTGTACATTAATTAAGGCCACGGCCGCTTCCTTACCATTCCTAGGCCTTTCCTCTCTCATCGTCGTCATAAGACCTATTTGTGTCGGTGCGACGTAAACCAAGTAAGTTAAAAAAACCATCCAATAAATATAATTAGAATGTAGTATGTTAAATTTGTATGAAGGTATTAATTGAAATAATGGTGAAGAGTAAAGATTTAGAATTTGTTGCTTGCTGTGTCGCTTACAGTTAGCAGTTGAGTGGCCTATCTTCATCCTTGTTGTAATTTTTTATATATCGTAAATGACAAAAATGACTTTTACGGCGGTGTTTACTGTTAAAAAAATTAGCATGTAAAATATTGTTATTGCAATAATCGTGGCGCAAGTGGGACAGTTCCCTTGTTGGTATTTTGAAGGCCGAGAGTGTGGGCAGAAGGCTACAATGCCGGCTCAACGGCGACAATGTGGGTGGAGCCCCCGGTGAGTAAACGAATTTTTGCTACTTGTTTTATGTCGTACCGACACAGATAGGTCTTACGGCGACGATGGGACAGGAAAGGGCTAGGAGTGGGAAGGAAGCGGCCGTGGCCTTAATTAAAGTACAGCCCCAGCATTTGCCTGGTGTGAAAATGGGAAATCATGGAAAACCATTTTCAGGGCTGCCGACAGTGTGGTTCGAACCTACTATCTCCCGAATACTGGATACTGGCCGCATTTAATCGACTGCAGCTATCAAGCTCGGTGAGTAAAAGAATAGCCCCGGCGAACTGTTGAGGCTCGCGATAAGGAAGCATCTTCAAAGAAGCAGGAAGTGGGCTAACAATGAAGAGACCGCCCGGAATGATCTGGAAGTGGAAACTACAAGAATCTTTCGCTGGCCTACATAAAGAGTGAATCCGACTAGACTCAGTCAGTCTCAAGTCGGTCGCAAGTGAACACAAACAGTTACGAGACGGTCGCAAGTCCGTAACAAGTTATTTGGAAATGCGTCAGCGAACAGTTAGTAGGACGGTCATGGTTACGAGAGGTGCGGTGGGATGTGCTCTAAGAATGACACTGTTCTGTGAGAGGCCATGTTGGAGAGCTGGAGTTCGATGCGCCAGACGGCTGTGTGTTCGATCACGTGCATGAGTACAAACTATGTGAAGCGGAAACCTTGTAAATCACTGTAAATAACTTGTTAATTCTTTCAATTGGATAGTAAAATCACGCTACTTCTCTGAGCAGTTATTTTAGTTGTAAGGTCCTCGAAAAATCACCACATTATTATTACATGACCGTCTCATTTTAGCAACTCCAGACTGGCAAGTCTGAAATCTCCTGTTCTCTTATCGCACAGTGAATTCCAACACGAATCAATACTCGTTTGAACGTCTTGCAATTTGTTTAGCCTTTCACTCTCGCCTTATATAGAGCAAAATATCTGCGCAAGAAGATTTGTAGATAGAATGAGGTAAAAAAGGGAGCTTCTCATATACGGTACGCTAGTTTATGTGTAGGACTCTAGCTTGGTGCCTCCTGTCGACTAGTATAATATCTCAAATAAAACAATTTCTTCTTAGAAATGCCGATCCTATTAGTGTGCTGGCTCGTTAAGGAAAGTAATTAAATATACATTTATGGTTTCCTGAGCCAACGGCCGTAGCCGTGTTGAAACACCGGATCCCGTGAGATCTCCGAAGTTAAGCAACATTGAGCGTGGTCAAGATTTGGACGGGTTGCCACGCGCCTGTCGGTGGGGGTAAGGGAATGGAGGAGCGGAAAGGAACTGGCCACCCTACCGTACGTAAACTCCTGCTCAGGCATACCTCTGCGGAGGTTCGTACCTGCCTTCGGGCAGAATTCACCCTTACCTTACCTTACCTTATGGTTTACTGAAATTGCACTTGAGAATACTATATCACGATTTCTTAAAAGTGAAATAATAATAATAATGGCGTGTGGCCTCCGAAGAGGCCTGTGTAGATCTTTCGAGTTGACGCCGTATAGACGAACTGTGCGTCTGTGAGGATGGGGTCTGCCTATGATGAATTCTAATGATGAAGACGGCACACCACACCCAGCCCCCGAGCCATCGGAATTAATCAATGAAAGTTAAAATCCCCGACCCGGGTGAGAATAGAACCTCCTGGACCAAAGGTCAGCACGCTAACCACTTAGCCATGGAGCCGGACTAAAAGTGAAATGTCACGTTTTGTGTTTTAGATTTCACGCAAAAGTAAACTGGAAATCTCCTGACTTATGGTAATAAGATTAACAGTAATGAAAATCTGAAGAGGGAACTGTTACAAAAGTGCACACCGGAATTCTTTATATTCTTATGAACCAATATCCATGTTTACTCTTCAAACATCTTAATAAATCTAGACTGCATGTCAAAAGCCTGGGTTGGGTTCCAAACATCTTCGCAGTGGCCAAGTGGAGTGAGAGCATATGACACTGCTGATAATGATTCGTCCGTCGGAGGGAGACGCTGAGCAGACCACATGGTGTTCCTGGACAGGAGTAGGCTATGTGCCGTCACCCTGCGTCATCACTACACAGTACATGCAGTCATCACAGTGGACACAAGAGAGCCTCTGAGGGAGGGAGTAAGGTTATTATTGTTTTAACACGAAGTACAACTGGGCGGCGAACCTCTATTAACACTAATCAGAGGGGAAAAGTAAGAGGCCCGACGCTTCGACAAATGAAGGTATCGGCCAAAAGGCCACGAAGAGCGTCTAAATGAAAGACTCTCCCAAGAAAAGAAAACTAAACTCCATGGCGCAACCTCGAAGGGCCTTGGCCTACCAAGCGACTGCTGTTCATCCCGAAGGCCTGTAGATTACCAGGTGTCCTGTGGTCTGCACGACGAATCCTCACGGTCGTAATTCTTGTCTCTCTAGACCGCGGCCGCCATCTCACCGTCAGATAGCTCCTCAATTGTGATCACGTAGGCTGAGTGGACCTCAAACACGCCCTCAGATCTAGGTACAAATCCCTGACCTGGTCGGGAATCGAACCAGGGGACTCCGGGTAAGAGGCAGGCACGCTATTCCTACGCCACGACTCCCTAGGCCTCGATACCTAATACCGTCGGGATCGGAACAAAGCATGTGTTTGCCAAGAGTGGTTGGATAGGAAAGGTAAAGGTGAGGACGGAGCGAGTTAGCCGCGCGGTTAGAGTCGTACCCGTGATCTTGCATTCGGGAGATAGGGTATTTGAACCCCACAGTCGGAAGCATTGTTCATGGTTTTCCATTTTATACACCAGGAAACAGCTGGGGCTGTACCTTAAGGAATGCCTCGACCTTTACTTTTCCATGTTCAGCCCGTTCACATCTTTGTGTCTCCGAATACCTTCGATGTGCTAGTTAAAACCACTAGCAAAAAAAAAAAAGTGAGGAACCTGATATGAGTAAAGGGAAGTAATGCCAAGCTCAGCTAAGGGGGCCGTGGTCGCAACCGCCCCCCCCCCCCCTAAGTTGCGACCCACGGCGCACCTTTTAGTTACATTTTACGACAGGCAGGGGATACCGTGGATATATTCTACCGCCTTCATCCAGAAGGGGCTAACTAATAAAGAGACAGAGATGTTAGTTTAACGTTCCTTCAATTTAGTATCGAAATTTCGACCCACAGCAGGTCTTTAATGAGCAATGAAGCAAAATTGTCGCTGCTAAACATCCTCAAGTGCCATCGACCTCGAACAGTATCGAACCTAAAATCTTGAGATGAGAATGACACAGGCAGAATTGAGCAACCTTTAATTATATAATTTTTCGATTGAAGTTTTTGAACTTCTCTGTTTTAGTTTCTTTATTCAGAATATAATAATCATTATAGAGGGTTGATTTAAGGAAACAGCAGGGCCTCAGATTACATTAGATTAGATTAGATTAGATTTGATTTGATTTGATTATCGTCAACTCAGTCATTACTTCTCCAATTACAGATGATTATAATACATTCAAATAATAACAATACTATCAGCAATTACTACTACTACTACTAATAATAATAACTAAGCAAGTAGCTTTACATCGCACCGATACAGATAGGTCTTATGGCGACGTTGGGACAGGAAAGGGCTAGGAGTGGGAAGGAAGTGGCCGTGGCCTTAAGTGAGGTACACCCCCAGCATTTGTCTGGTGTGAAAATGGGAAACCACGGAAAACCATCTTCAGGAATGCCGACAATGGGTTCGAACCCATGATCTCTGGATACTGGCTGCATGTGAGCGACTGCAGCTACCGAGCTCGGTGAATAACTAAGCAATATACAATATAATACATATTTACGAAACACAGACGAAAGAGGAGAACATGAAAACAGAAAAATGTTTATACATTTTAAATGAGTGACAGATAAAAGAAGAAACAGACTCATCAATTTTACCGCGTGTTTAACAACATTCACTCCTTTCAATAATGAATAGAACATATAACAATTGATTAAATATCTCCACGAGATAACAAAAATAACAATAATAGAGGATGTGTATAGTATGCTTCCTTGTACAATACTTTTTGAAGGCATTTTTTTTTTTTTTTGCTTTACGTCGCACCGACACAGATAGGTGTTATGGCGACGATGGGATAGGAAAGGCCTAGGAATTCGAAGGAAACGGCTGAAGCCTTAATTAAGGTACAGCCCCCGCATTTGTCTGGTGTGAAAATGGGAAAGCACGGAAAACCATCCTCAGGGCTGCCGACAGTGGGGCTCGAACCCACTATCTCCCGATTACTGGATACTGGCCGCACTTAAGCGACTGCAGCTATTTAGCTCGGTGAAGGCATGTTTAGCCTTTCCCTCCACCCTTTTTTTTTTTGCTAGTTACTTTACGTCGCACCGACACAGATAGGTCTTATGGCGACGATGGGACAAGGAAGGGCTAGGAGCGGGAAGGAAGCGGCCGTGGCCTTAATGAAGGTACAGCCCCAGCATTTGCCTGGTGTGAAAATGGGAAACCACGGAAAACCATTTTCAGGGCTGCCGACAGTGGGGTTCGAACCTACTATCTCCCGAATACTGGATACTGGCCGCACTGAAGTGACTGCAGCTATCGAACTCGGTTTTCCCCCTTTAATCTTGTGCAATATTCAGATAGTCTGCTCTCTGTTATTATTTTTTAGTAAGTTAATTAGGGTGCACCCAATTTGAATTTAATTGTTAGTCCTTCTCCTGTTTGTAAAAAAGAAATGTAAATCTCTCTGAGCCACTTAGTGTTCTGTCAGCTGCCCCAGCCTTCTTCCTATAAACATCATACACTAATTAATTATGCCTCCCCACCCTTCTACTGCAGCCACGTTCAACTTTAAATAAATCTGTGTCCAACTATTTTCTGTCGTCGAGTGGTGCTGTGTTTCAGTCCCATCTTCATTCGTGGCACGCAGCTCCTAGCCGGACCCAAACGGAGGTAGCGGCTGTGCCATCTACTCAACTCCGGTTCTCTGTGTTAATAAATTTAACAAGGCAGAGATCTAGTCTCAAGAAAAATAGGGACCTAAGATAAGACAATCAATGCTAAGGGAGTTCTTAAGAATTCGTCCGGGAAAGAAAGTGTACACAGTGTGGGCTTTCAAGCCCCAGTTTGCACATTAAATATTTACGTACCGAAAAGGAAGTTCAAATATTATCCGCACACTTTATCTTGGTGCATTTGTGTACGGGGCTGAGGAGTAAGGAGGGAGCTGTCCCGGTATCGATAGTGCTGCCAACTGAATGAAAATGAAATCTGTATTGAATCGAGAATATGATCGATCGATATGAAATTTCTAAACCGTTATCATCTTAAGCCAACAACTATGTCACATACACATTATATAACATTATAAAACATTTCTCGATGCGAATCTTGTTCCTAGCATGAATTCTATACTTTGGCTTTGCTGTGTAAACAACAACAGTACTAGTACGTAAAGTGTACGCCAGATGTCGCACAGCGATCCTTAAGCGATTCATAGTTTGTGTTTCAAAGGTTGCCAGTACGAATCTCGAAGATCGCCGAGGTCGACCGATTCAGCACTAAGGTGTAAATACACCAAGATAAAGTGTGCGGATAATACTTAGAACTCAGTTTCTCCAAACAGGGAACCACGAAACAGTTCCAGAAATTAAATCCTAATTGGGATTTCCACCTTCAGAACCAGGAGCTAGACTCACACTATATAATAGGCCACAAAGAAAATTAACGCCAAACTAAAATAAAGCATAGTTTTAGAAAAGGCCGAATATAGCAGAAGCTTAGGGATTCAACATCACATGAGATCCCCAAAAGAATAACGTCAGAGAAATAACCTAATAGGGTACGGGTGCCCAATTTAATCAGGGGGATAAGCCCAAATTACGCTGAGACTAGAAGAAAAAAATAAAGTAAAATTTTTTACTGTTAACGAAGGTTTAAAGTTTGAAAATACCTAGTCACAATAAGAGAAAAAGTAGAGGATACCGAGGGTAAATCATTTGAGCATCCTAGTGACTACAACGAAGTCTCGGCATTAACGTTAGGGGCTTGTCCTATTATACACAAAATGGGACAAATATTTCCTTCATAATTTAGCCGAAAAACCATAACGTCCTACGCTAACAGTTACCTAAATACACATTTAAAAGGCTATAAAATATATCTGTCGACCATGAGAGGAGTCGTGAACATTGTTCACGTCTTTACATTTGGAAGATAGCCTCTACCTTGTCACCACCCAGCTCACGCGACTACTACAGGTTTACTTTCACACTCAGGGAAGACCATCACTAAGAAATGAATCGTCCCTTTATAGGCAGATAACCTGGCTGCTGATTGAACATCGTTAGTGCCATCTTAAAGGGGATACCAAACCCAAAAAATGAAATTTATCACGACTTCACTCAGTTCAGAATGTTAGGGTTAGATGGCGCTCAGGATCGATGGAAGGAGGGTAGACTAACTGCAGGAGAGGCCATACATTCTTGTCCCATAATAATAATAATAATAATAATAATAATAATAATAATAATAATAATAATAATAATAATAATAATAATAATAATAATTGTCACTAATCGGAACGAAAAAAATGTGAAGGTCTGACCTTTCGAAGAATGAAGGTCTCAGCAAAATAAAGGACAGGATCACGAAGGGCGTGGACATGACGTGCTTCCTACAGTAGACCTCGCAGATCGTGCACTGTTGACATAGGAAGAAAAAAAGGGTTGATAAGGCGATGTCGGATAGAACAACCTGACACAAGTGGAAGCAATTACTGATTCAGCTATGAGACTGGTAGTCACCAACTCATGCTACTAAATTGAGAGTTCCAGGGGAGTTTGCCCTTCAGGCCATTAGCCTGGAGGCTGGTTGGATCCTCAAACAGATCCACCGAAGGTTATGCCATTATAAGGAAAGTGTTAAACCTGATGGCGGCGTCATAATGCGGCCAAATGTGGATTGAGGTATATGTCATTGCTTGCCTCAAAAGCTTCCACAGGATCACAGCTATAAATGAGACTAAGACTTCAGTGCAAGCTACATTTTGTTATGGCAAGAGATAGATGCAAAATGCTGCATCCTCAAAAATTAGCTGGGGTATCATCTGTTGCATCTCCGTCTGTGGATCAACGGTGCAAGCGGAAAATAATTGAATTCTGTACTCCATGCTGTTGGACGGGCCATTCCAAGGGGGCGATGCACAGACCGGAATAGGAGCACCACCTATCGGGTTGTCTGGGGGTTCTGAAATACCTTCCATGAAAGGTGGATTCTGATATCCACCCGGAAAATTGTAAACTAAAATTTGCCTAAAACACGGTTTTAGACCATCTAATGATATTGTTTTAGAAGGCTTTTTATTGAAAACCTGATTGCAAAATTTAGATTTAACAATGTATGTATGTTCAGTCCTCAGCCCGAAGGCTGGCTGGATCCTCAGCAGCTTCAACATTAGCTGTCCTAGATGGCCTAAGCATCACCGAAGAGGTGCACCGGTACTAGGGAAATGAGAAGTGAGGTAGCTCCCCGTTGCTTTCCTCACTGAGCCAGAAGGTTCTATTACATATCAGTCTGCCAAGCCCACTGAAATGCGTGCACCAACCAACACCATTCACAGAGCAAGGACTGGCTGTATAAGGAATGGCATTACTGGCATCGCTCATACCTCAGTCACTTTCATATTATCAAAAGACTGACACAGATCAATGAAAGTAAAAAAAAAAAAAATACTCTCGTCCATTCCAGGAGACATAGCACACTGTAAATACTACATCTCGTCAATAAAGGCATGTTTAACAATGATGATATTTGCATTACAAAAAGGATTATAGTTACCTTATAGAATTTTCTAGTCCCGTTATAATCTTATTTTCACAGCAAAGTTAGAATTTATGACATAGTCCGACTTATTGGCTGAATGGTCAGCGTTGAGACCTTCGCTTCAGAGTGTCCCGGGTTCGATTTCCGGGAGGGTCAGGAATTTTAATCGCGTATGATTAATTCTTCTGACTCGTGGACTGAGTATTTGTATTTGTTCCAACACTTTCCTCTTCATATTCAGACAACACACCATACTACCAACCACCACAGAAACACACAATAATAATTACCTCCCTCTATATAGGATTGGCGTCAGGAAGGGCATCCGGACATGTGCAACACAGTTATCACTCGTGCCCCCACAAAAGAAGAAGAAATCAGAATTTCTGATCCTATGATTTTTCCAACTGACTATAGTGTGTGATGTGATGTGATGTGATGTGATGTGATGTGATGTGATGTGATGTGATGTGATGTGATGTGATGTGCTGGAATCACAGATAAGGCTTTTTGCGGATGATGTTTTACTGTATTGAGTAATAAATAAGTTAAAGAATTGTGAGCGACTGCAAGAAACCCTAACAAAGCTGTGAAGTCGACATCAGACAGCGGTATAAATGGGGTGAAAAGTCCGGTTGTAAGTTTCACAAAGAAAAAATGCCCCCTCAGTTTTAATTACCGTACTGTGTTGATGGGGGTGAAAGTACCTCACGGGAAACACTGTTAAGTACTTATTCGTTAATATAATATAAGAAAGATCTTCATTAGGGTAATCACATAAACGTGGTTGTAAATAAAGGTTACTTGTTTCTTTATATCGTTATGAGGGTATTTAGGGGTTATAGTAAGGATTTAAAGGAGAGGGCGCGAAGTCTCTGGCAAGACCCTATTATAGTATGGTTCCAGTCAGTGAAACCCACACTAGGATTACTTGATACATGAACTGGAAAAGATCCAAAGGGAAGTAGCACGATTTATTCTGGGTAATTTCCGACAAAACAATACTGTTACGAAACTGTCGTTAACTTTGGGCTGGGTAGACTTAGGAGTAAGGAGACGAACGGCTCTACTAAGCGGAATGTTCCAAGCTGTCGGTGGGATGACATTAGTTGACGAATGACTTTGAGTGGAATTTTTAAAACTAGGAAACATCATTATATGAAGATAAAGTTGGAATTCAAACGGGGATAAATATTCTTTTATAGGAAGATAAATTAAGGATCGGAATAATACATCAGCCGCCTCTGTGGTGTAGTGGTTAGCATGATTAGCTGCCACCCCCGGAGGCCCGGGTTCGATTCCCGGCTCTGCCACGAAATTTGAAAAGTGGTATGAGGGCTGGAACGGGGTCCACTCAGCCTTGGGAGGTCAACTGAGTAGAGGTGGGTTCGATTCCCACCTCAGCCATCCTGGAAGTGGTTTTCCGTGGTTTCCCACTTCTCCTCCAGGCGAATGCCGGGATGGTACCTAACTTAAGGCCACTGCCGCTTCCTTCCCTCTTCCTTGCCTATCCCTTCCAGTCTTCCCCTCCCTCCACAAGGCCCCTGTTGAGCATAGCAGGTGAGGCCGCCTGGGCGAGGTACTGGTCATACTCCCCAGTTGTATCCCCCGACCAAGAGTCTGAAGCTCCAAGACACTGCCCTTGAGGCGGTAGAGGTGGGATTCCTCGCTAAGTCCGAGGGAAAAACCGAACCTGGAGGGTAAACAGATGATGACGATGATGATAATACATCAAGGGAAATGTCCGATAAATTTCAAAATTCTTTAAAATAATTTAAGAAGAGACTAGATAAACATGCTTTCTTATTTATACAGTTGGCTTTACGTCGCACCGACACAGGTAAGTCTTATGGAGACAATGGGATAGGAAAGGACTAGGAGTGGAAAGAAAGTGGTCGTGGTCTTAATTAAGGTACAGCCCAAGCGTTTGCCTGTTGTGAAAATGGAAAACAACGGAAAACCATCTTCAGGGCTGCGAACCCACTAAGTTATTTCCCGAATGCAAAGCTCATAGGTAAGTACGTGATGGGGAATCTGCCACTAGGGCGACAGCCCTAAATACAGATCAATGATGGTGAAGTGATGAAGTAAGAGAATTGAAATCAAGATGCTTGGGATAGGAAGAGAAGGAATATAAATGAAGAACAAAGACCTCCCAGGTAACACGGTGGATACCTTGTTAGTCTGGCTCTATTCCGAGGTCATTCCAGCACGGCAGACCCTGAGCCGACAGAGCCCACGGGATTAACGAGCACGCAAGTCCCACACCGACTTAAGTCTTGGAATCCCTTGAGGGGACGGAATGTTATTACGTAATGCTTTGTACATATATAGCTGGCAGTTTAATCATACTGTCAACGGGAAGGACTTGTGATATCTAATAAGCAGGATGCACATAGGTCGGGTTGCCCAAGAGCAGGACACATTGTTACTGCCGATATAATGAAGCACTTATTATTAGAAAATAACATTAATATGTTCGTATGAAATTCATGTAATGGCGAAATCACGCATTGCTATAAAAATGTGTGAAATACCGAGCTCGATAGCTGCAGTCGCTTAAGTGCGGCCAGTATACAGTATTCGGGAGATAGTAGGTTCGAACCCCACTGTCGGCAGCCCTGAAAATGGTTTTCCGTGGTTTCCCATTTTCACACCAGGCAAATGCTGGGGCTTACCTTAATTAAGGCCACGGCCGCTTCCTTCCCACTCATAGCCCTTTCCTGTCCCATCGTCGCCGTAAGACCTATCTGTGTCGGTGCGACGTAAAACAACTAGCAAAAAAAAAAAGTGTACTTCTAATGCACGAAGTATTTGTAAAACACTCGTACTTACAAAGCCAAAAACATAAGAAATGAATTTTATTTGATTTTGTGTGAACCTATGAAACTCACTACAACTTACACGTTTCTTCTTCTGTTATACTTACAGCATTGCAGTTTTTTTTCTACTTGTTTTACGTCGCACCGACACAGATAGGTCTTATGGCGACGATGGGACAGGAAAGGGCTAGGAGTGGGAAGGAAGCGGCCGTGGCCTTAATTAAGTTATTACAGCCCCAGCATTTGTCTGGTGTGAAAATGGGAAACCACGGAAAACCATTTTCAGGGCTGCCGACAGTGGGGTTCGGACCTACTATCTCCCGAATACTGGATACTGGCCGCACTTAAGCGACTGCAGCTATCGAGCTCGGTCAGCATTGCAGTTAACCTGTTCCTTTCTTCTGTCCAGTGGGCAGACGTAAGAAAATACACCTCCTCTCCATTATGCCCAGGAAAAGAAAGAGAATACCCTATTACTCTGAGTAGCTTTCATGAGACGAGAAAAAAAAAAAAACTATTCATGTTTTCAAAAACCATAACCTTTGTGTCAGTCAAAAATACCAGTTTTACAACCTAGTCAAAGGCAATAATCCAATTTGCAAGTTGTATATTCTTGTATCCCCTTCATTGCTTTTTCAATATTTTTCAATAAAATATCGAGTACCTTCGTCTTTTCACCCGGAGTTCTTCTCCCCCTCTTACCGAGCTCGATAGCTGCAGTCGCTTAAGTGCGGCCAGTATCCAGTATTCGGGAGGTAGTGGGTTCGAACCGCACTGTCGGCAGCCCTGAAGATGGTTTTCCGTGGTTTCCCATTTTCACACAAGGCAAATGTTGGGGCTGTACCTTAATTAAGGCCACGGCTGCTTCCTTCCAACTTCCAGGCCTTTCCTATCCCATCGTCGCCATAAGACTTATCTGTGTCGGTGCGACGTAAAGCAAATAGCAAAAAAAAAGCTTCTCCCCCTCTATACAGAGTGGTCGGAAACAACGTGAACTGGGTACGTGAGCGTTAGAGACGTGGGTATCACCTCGCAGAGCCCTTTTGAATTCGTCCGCGAAGCGATCTAATTGGTGAACTTCAGCAGCTGATATCGAATATCGAATTATATTTTCAAATTATTTATGAGTATGACCAACATTCCCTTTGTTTGCGACTGTCCTGTATATAAAAATGTGTGTGTGTGTTCTAATATATCTCTGAAACGCATGGAGCAAATTCAACCAAATTTTTTCACCTATTACTTGCTGTCTGGAAACAAATACTGTGAGGGTAACACACCCCTAGCACCCTTAGGAGCGGGGTGAGGGAGGAGTTACATATAAATACACTGACTGACAGAGCAAATGCAACACCAAGAAGGAGTGGTTCGAGAGGGGTGAAAGTTGGGGGAAAAAACAGAGACGGCACGGACGAATAATTGATGTTTATTTCAAACCGATATGCAGGTTACACAATGTGCACGGCATCGACTCAGTAGGATGTAGGACCACCGCGAGCGGCGATGCACGCAGAAACACGTCGAGGTACAGAGTCAATAAGAGTGCGGATGGTGTCCTGAGGGATGGTTCTCCATTCTCTGTCAACCATTTGCCACAGTTTGTCGTCCGTACGAGGCTGGGGCAGAGTTTGCAAACGGCGTCCAATGAGATCCCACACGTGTTCGATTGGTGAGAGATCCGGAGAGTACGCTGGTCACGGAAGCATCTGTACACCTCGTAGAGCCTGTTGGGAGATGCGAGCAGTGTGTGGGCGGGCATTATCCTGCTGAAACAGAGCATTGGGTAGCCCCTGAAGGTACGGGAGTGCCACCGACCGCAGCACATGCTGCACGTAGGGGTGGGCATTTAACGTGCCTTGAATACGCACTAGAGGTGACGTGGAATCATACGCAATAGCGTCCCAAACCATGATGATGCGTTGTCTAGCGGTAGGGCGCTCCACAGTTACTGCCGGATTTGACCTTTCTCCACGCCGACGCCACACTCGTCTGCGGTGACTATCACTGACAGAACAGAAGCGTGACTCATCGGAGAACACGACGTTCCGCCATTCCCTCATCCAAGTCGCTCTAGCCCGGCACCATGCCAGGCGTGCACGTCTATGCTGTGGAGTCAATGGTAGTCTTCTGAGCGGACGCCGGGAGTGCAGGCCTCCTTCAACCAATCGACGGGAAATTGTTCTGGTCGATATTGCACATGCTGAAGAATGGCGGTTGACGTGGCGTGCGGGGCTGCCACCGCTTGGCGGCGGATGCGCCGATCCTCGCGTGCTGACGTCACTCGGGCTGCGCCTGGACTCCTCGCACGTGCCTCATGTCCCTGCGCCAACCATCTTCGCCATAGGCGCTGCACCGTGGACACATCCCTATGGGTATCGGCTGCGATTTGACGAAGCGACCAACCTGCCCTTCTCAGCCCGATCACCATACCCCTCGTAAAGTCGTCTGTCTGCTGGAAATGCCTCCGTTGACGGCGACCTGGCATTCTTAGCTATACACGTGTCCTGTGGCACACGACAACACGTTCTACAATGATTGTCGGCTGAGAAATCACGGTACGAAGTGGGCCATTCGCCAACGCCGTGTCCCATTTATCGTTCGCTACGTGCGCAGCACAGCGGCGCATTTCACATCATGAGCATACCTCAGTGACGTCAGTCTACCCTGCAATTGGCATAAAGTTCTGACCACTCCTTCTTGGTGTTGCATTTGCTCTGTCAGTCAGTGTATAATCAATATTAGTGTCGAAACCACAGTTTCAGGGGTTCCTGAGATAAATAGTGACACTACGTATGCTGTTTAAGTTCAAGTTCAGCCCCTATCGGCATGGGTTAGGTGGGGAGTGAGAATGGGTGAAAAATAATGTCCAAAATGACCAAGATTTAGTGTTGAATCCTCAGCTTTCGGAGTCGGCTAGGCCTACTGGTGACAATCCCAATGCCCGTTGGAATCATGAACATCATGTCCGCGTAAATACACTAGTGTCTAAAAGTTAAGCATAATCACTAAACGAGGCCATAACGCCTGATAGGAATGTCAGACGGATTGCTGAACAAACGGAAGCTGAATCACACACCATCTGTCACGCAACTTGTACAAAAGCAGTGCCAGAAAAATTCTGATAGCTAAGATACACATTTGACAACAACTAACAAAACTTGGCAATGTCTTTCACAACAAAATATGCTGTTAATATGCTCTCTATCAGATGGTCCAAGAGCTCTTGTGGCAGATCCCATTCCTCCGAAAGGACAACGCGAAGGTCTTGCAGGGTCCTTGGTGGAAGCTGACGGGATGCAATTCTCCTCCCCAATGCATCCCAGGCATGTTCTATAGGATTCAGATCCGCAGACCTCGCGGGCCAGTCCATGTGATGAATGTCTTCCCCAGCCAGAAATTCATCCACCAGAGCAGCGCGGTGCGGTCCGGCATTATCGTCCATTAAGAGGAAGTCTGGATCAACCGCACCTCTGAAGAGTCGAGCATGTGGTCTCAGTACCTCGTTCCTGTATCTCCGAGCGTTAACAGTGTTCCTCGGACCACCCATGAAGATGTGCAGGTCCGCACGGCCATTCAACATGATGCCGCTCCACACCATGACGTCACCACCACCATACTGGTCCCGTCCCACGATGTTCCTCTGGTTGTATCGGCTACCCGATTCTCTCCAGATTAATGTGCGATGGAAATCGTTCTGCAAACTGAAGCGGAATTCATCTGTGAAGAGCACATGCCTCCATTCATTAATGACCCATTTGCGATGTTGACGGCTCCACAGTAAACGGGCCGGTCTCTGTGCTGGAGTGAGCGGGACGCACACCGCTGGACGTCGCGCAAACAGCCCTGCTGTTCTGAGCCTCCGGTACACCGGTACACAGTTTGCCGGGAAACGGCAACCCCTGAGACGGCTGCAAACTCCGCCGACAATTCCTTTAAGAAACTCAGAGCTTTACTCCCCCAAAATGTAAGAAAACTGCTTATCCAAAGTATGGTAATGCCAATATTCGACTACTGTGACGTTGTATACAGTAACCTGAGCGCCTCACTTTCCAACAAGCTCCAAAAGGCACATAACGCATGTGTTCGATTTATTTCAGTTATACCAAGGTTTAACCATATTTCTCCCGCAATTGATGAACTTTCATGGCTTCGCTCAAGAGAGCGACGAAATGTACACACTATTTCTCTGTTACATCGTATTCTGAAGCTCAACACTCCTGAATATCTTGCCACACAATTCCAGTACCTAGCATCTCCTTCTAGTATTCCTACCAGATCATCATCCACCTCAAAACTAAGCATTCCCATTCACCACTCAACTGGTTACAGTAGATCATTTGTAGTCGCCGCCAGCCGAATTTGGAATTCCCTACCTGCTGAAATTAGGAGCGTGTCAAACCACCTCCGCTTTAAGAAACTCTGTCAAACCTGGTTAATAAATAATAATTATTCATAACATACGTAGGATTAGATCATAGCCAAGTTATTAGGTTAATTAAAACATTTAAGTGATACCTTAAGATATTAAATTGTAGAAAATTTAGTGTATATTTAACTCTTCATGTAGGTGTGTGTATGGTCGGACAGAATAGCAGGCTTCATAGCCTGAGTCCCGCCATATAAAACAAGACAATAAATAAATAAAAATAAATAAATAAATAAATAAATAAATAAATAAATAAATAAATAAATAAATAAATAAATAAATAAATGTCGGGCGGTTAAGGCCAGATATCGGTCCTGCTGTAGGGTGTTTACCCTTGGTCGACCTGGTACTGGCCTACGGCTAGTGATAGACAAACGATACCTGTGTTCGAGCGGGATGGAGCCGACCCGATACGCGTCGAGGTTCGAGCCTGTTCGAAGCAAGCTCGAGCAATCACGTGACCGAAGGCGGAGTCTGACTCGGGCTACAGCGCGAACGTGCAGATAAGCAAATAGCATATGACGTGAAGCACCAATCAGGGAGATGTGTGTATATTATTTATAACGAGGTTGTGCGCTGTCATATATTACTACATTCAGTCATTGACGTATATCATATGGAGAATAAAGACTGCCCATAAAATTAGAAGGCTTAGATTATGATAATATGCTATAAAAAGGACAAAGCATGAATCCGAAATATTCCCCACGTATTATCGGAAGTATTTCCTCCCAAGGCAGTACTTGTGTACCTTGTGGCAACCGTGCGTTTGATACAACATAATGAATACGGTAATATTATTCTTACGTTGTCATGCTTTGAACGACTAAGGATCAGGCGAGGTGCTCCTAATGTCCTCAATGTTGAGGGGGGGGGGGGGTTGATCCCCTCTTAGGAGAGAATTACCCTTTTTACCCGTATAGAAGAATCTGAGTAAGAAAGGATTGATATATCCTCAATCGTGTACACAAATCCTTTTATAAATATTATCATGCAGCAATGTTAACTTTCTGATTGCGTGAAATATATCAGAATGAAAAGTATCCCTTCCGTGACTCGGGATTTCAAGCTATATCCTTACCGAATTTCGTGTCAATCGGTCCAGTAATTTTCGAGCCTATCCGTAACAAACAAAACACGATCTCATGGTGTTAAAAATTCCCACCCTGCCGGGAAACGATCCCGGGACACTTGTGGCCAAAGGCCAGCACGCTATCCATTCAGCCATGGAGCCGGACGAGCAATGCGTTAACAACTGAAGACAAATATCGTACATTTTTAGTCTTATACCCATTCACATATGTAATTACTAGCAAACTACCCGTGCTTCGCTACGGTATTATACTGAAATTTATAATTGAATGCTTAACGTTTTATATATAATCCGCCGATCTGACTCGTTTTCTGAGAGATTACGGCTCAGTTCCTCCCATTTTAAAATCCTTCTTTCCAGCAATCGATTTCGTACTTCCCGGACTAGGTCCAGGTATTCCACCCGGTCAGTTGGGTCCCTAAATCTTTGTCACATTTTCCTGTAAGTATTTTTAATATGGATCAAATCCTTGGGGAGATCCGGAGTTGTGTCGTCTTGGGTACCTTGGCAGTACTGAACCCGCGGCCGGACTTCATTCGTAGTCATTACCCGGCCAGGGCCCGTTTCCAGCGCGGTCCGCACATTTTGCACATTTCGACGACGGTCCAGAACATTATTATTATTATTATTATTATTATTATTATTATTATTATTATTATTATTATTATTATTATTATCATCTGCTTACCCTCCAGGTTCGGCTTTTCCCTCGGACTAAGCGAGGGATCCCACCTCTACCGCCTCAAGGGCAGTGTCCTGGAGCTTCAGACTTTTGGTCGGGGGATACAACTGGGGAGTATGACCAGTACCTCGCCCAGGCGGCCTCACCTGCTATGGTGAACAGGGGCCTTGTAGGGGGATGGGAAGATTGGAAGGGATAGGCAAGGATGAGGGAAGGAAGCGGCCGTGGCCTTAAGTTAGGTACCATCCCGGCATTCGCCTGGAGGTGAAGTGGGAAACCACGGAAAACCACTTCGAGGATGGCTGAGGTGGGAATCGAACCCACCTCTACTCAGTTGACCTCCCGAGGCTGAGTGGACCCCGTTCCAGCCCTCGTACCACTTTTCAAATTTTGTGGCAGAGCCGGGAATCGAACCCGGACCTCCGGGGGTGGCAGCTAATCACGCTAACCACTACACCACAGAGGCATTATTATTATTATTATTATTATTATTATTATTATTATTATTATTATTATTATTATTATTAGGGTGGGTGATATTAGTTGAATTTAGATTATTATTATTATTATTATTATTATTATTATTATTATTATTATTATTATTATTATTATTATTATTATTATTATTATTAAATGATGTTCTTGACCCCACAGTAAGATGCAAGACCGCTACTTCGCGGTAAATTACATCTGCTGCCATTGTCATTGCTGACAATGTGACCAGCACCATTGTCGCGTGAAGGCAAGTGAGCAGGATTTCTGGCGATACGAATGATATACTTCCGTGCATCATTCACCTTATTATAGAGGTGAACAATTGCACCGTCATTATCATTTCTATTGTTTATTTCAAATCTGTTTAATTTTTTTATTTATATGCTAGGTGAATCTACTGTCATCTAACTTCAAGTTCTCCAAAAGAAAATATGGCTCTTGAAAACGAACCCAGGAAAGATTTAAAATGATCGGTTTATGATCAGAATAAGTACATTATGAACAGTAAAATCAATTCGTCTCAACTACTTTTTCACCCAACCGTCGTTAAGTTTCACCCCAAGAATAAAGAAGGCGTGTTTCTTTATGTTTAAAGGAGATTCCAGATACCAATGTTCACGCCTGTTACTTTCAGTTTTGAGATATGAGTATCTCCATAACAAATTCACTTTTTTCCACTTCCTTTCACACTCCCCCCCCCCCCAAGTGAAGCTTTCGGCAAAAAATACTTGTTTCTTTAATAGTAAAGGATCTTCTAAATACTTCAGTTTTTGAGATATGTGTCCTCATAAAAGGAATTCAACTTCTTTTCACCCCTACCTCCCAAGATGATTCTCCCCCCCCCCAAAAGCGCGTTTTTCTTCGTTTTTAACGAAGATACAAATACCATTGTTCACGTCTGCAAAATCTTTCGTTTTGGGAATAATAGTATCTTCATACAAATATTTCAACGAATTTTTCAATTTCCCTCCCCCCTTTAAGTGGATTTCCGGAAACAAAAAATTACGTATTTCTTTTTAAAGGAGACTTCAAATACCAAATTTCACGTCTGTAACATCTTCAGTTTTGAGATATCAGTATCCTAATTAAAATAATTCAACCCCTTCTTCAATCACTTTTAACCCTCCCCCCTTCCCACTCAAGTGGTTTTTACGAAAACAAAAAATACATGTTTCTTTATTTGTAATCGAGATTAAAATGCAATTTTCACTTCTGTAACATGTTACGTTTTTGAGATATACTGTAGAAATGCTCATTTTAAAATGTCACTCCCTTTTTAGTTCCCCTTAAGTGGAGTTTCCAAAAACAAATCACCTATGTTTCTTTACTTTTACAGGAGATCACAAATACCAATTTTTACGTTTGTAATATTTTACGTTTCTGATATACTCTGTAGTTATAATATTTCTAAAAATTCACCCCAATTTTTCACTCCCGTTTAACCCCCATTAATTGGATTTTCCAATAACAAAAAAATACGTGTTTCTTTGTTTTCAAATGAGATCCCAAATACCAATATTCAGGTGTGTAATATCTTCAGTTTCTGAGGTATAAGTATCCTCATTAAAGGCATTTAACCACTTCTTCACCCTTTTCACCCCTCCTATTGGGATTTTCCGCAAACGAAAATACGTGTTTCTTTATTTTTAAAGGAGATTCTAAATACCAATTTTTACATCTGTAAACACTTAAAGCTTTGAGATATAGATACACTCATTTTAAAAATTCACTCCCCTTTTAAACCCCCATTAATTGGATTTCCCAAAAACAAAAAAATACGTGTTTCTTTATTTTTAAAGGAGATCCCAAATACAAATTTTCAGGTCTGTAATGTATTCAGTTTCTGAGATATAAGTATCCTCATTAAAGGCATTCAACCCGTTTTTCACACTTTCTCACCCCTCCTATTGGGATTTTCCGACAACAAAAAATACTTGTTTCTTTATTTTTAGAGGAGATTCTAAATACCAATTTTTACATCTGTAAACTTTTAAAGTTTTGAGATATAGATGCACTCATTTCAAAAATTCACGCCCATTTCACCCCCTTAGCGACGGAATTTCTAAATATTCTCCCGTAGCGAGCACCTACGTTGTAATATAAATGTATTCTCTAAATTTCATTTCTTTATGTCCAGTAGTTTTGGCTCGGTGATGATGAATCAGTCAGTCAGTCAGTCAGTCAGTCAGTCAGGACAAGTTATTTTATATATAGAGATTTCGACACGTGTAATTGTTTCTGTACCGGGAGGTACACCCCTACGCCGCAAGTTTAAATTGTGCGCCTAAAAATACTCCTCTACCGAAGAAATTGTGAACTGTACCTACACCTAAATGGAACTTTCTTCAGAAGATGTCACTGCAGTAAATTGTGTAATTTTGAAGTTTTCTGAACTGTGTCAATTTCGAAGTGTTTTGTTTGCTATCTAGCAAGAAGTTTGAACATTCTCTAACAGATGTCGCTACCCAAAACTATGGTAACACACTCTGGTGCAATGGAATGAACTTTCCTGAAGAAATATTGTATTCCTAAGTTTTATTTTTACTAATTTTTGTTCTGTGGTTTGTGGGTTGGCAATATAATCCTTTCCTTCCGCCAGTTTTGAAATTAGCCAATCATAAATTTCTGTAATTAATTTTCCATCAATAAGGCGTTTCTCTATCGTCTTGTGTATCAGTTTTTGCTGTCGGCCAATAAAAGTTTGTGGGCGGGTTGTTATCATTCATGAAAGGTCTCGAATATTCCACGAGGGTATATAAACTGCTGATTTTCTTGTCTCGGGGCCACTTCAGTAACATCTTTCATAGTGTGTGAATATATATAGCAGGGGGCGGGAAGCGCCTCTTTCTCCAAGCAGCGGTTCATCTACAAGGTAATGGCCTGTTAACATCTTTATGTCTTGCTAGCTCAGCAGTTTTAACCCGCGGGGGAAGGTTCGAATCCTTTTTAATGTAAACCTTACTGCATTCATGTAAATTAGCCGCAAGTTGGGATAGAGAGTGCTTAACCTTCTCGAACTCCCCTTCATTTTGAATCTGAGGTGACTATGTTTTCGTAACCATTTTTCTCTTCCTTCTTAAAGTCTTAAACTTATTTGCCAACTAGTCACCTCCCTAGTATGGGATTAGGCCCTGTATAACTGGCCGAGTGCCACCTAGGTTTTAAGAAGTTTCATGTAGGAGTGCAAGCTACGCCTCCAGTCAATTTGTTTTTTGGGCCATTTAATTAACCCAGTGTTTGTTTTCTTCATGTGAAGGCCCTGTAGGTTGGGTACAAGATACCCCTGTTTCACGGTATGTGTGCCTTAAGGGCAGTTAGGAATAAAGGTTGTTTTAGCCTTTGACAGGCTGGTAAAATTGAGAGCGGGTCTGCTCTTTTCATCTTAACATTGTAATTAGGAGCAAGTGCTCCTTGTACTTAGGGGTTTTCTGCCCTGTAACTATTGTGGTGGTGAGCTGAGAGCTCATAAATTAATCTTGGGGCTCTGTAATTTCTCAAATAGTTAACTTGCTACTTGGTACCTGTTACATCTTTGTTATTTGTTATCAGTTGTTGATTTTGAAAAGAAAATATATAATCTTTGTTAAAGTTTTAAATTAACTTTAATTTCGTAACTTGAGACCTATTCCCGCCCGCACCTTCTTTCACCTCTACCACGGATAACTCCGTAACAGTTTCCTTTTTCTGTATTTATACGGCCTAAGCAACACATTTTAGTAGGCAATTGGTTTAGCCTATTCTGATGGAGGCATTTGTAACGAATCATCGCACAAACACAAATTCTGACTGTCTCCAATATACAGATATGGGTCGAAATTATGCTATGTAGAAAATACACGGGTCCGCCTCTGTGGTGTAGTGGTTAGTGTGATTAGCTGCCACCCCCAGAGGCCCGGATTCGATTCCCGACTCTGGCACGAAATTTGAAAAGTGGTATGAGGGCTGGAACGGGGTCCACTCAGCCTCGGGAGGTCAACGTAGTAGAGGCGGGTTCGATTCCCACCTCAGCCACCCTGGAAGTGTTTTTCCATGGTTTACCACTTCTCCTCCAGGCAAATGCCGGGATGGTACCTAATTCAAGGCCACGGCCGCTTCCTTCCCTCTTCCTTGTCTATCCCTTCCAATCTTTCCATCCCCCACAAGGCCTCTGTTCAGCATAGCAGGTGAGAGCGCCTGGGCAAGGCACTGGTCCTCCATCCCAGTTGTATCCACGACCAAAAGTCTCATGCTCCACGACATTGACCTTGAGGTGGTAAAGGTGAGATCCCTCTACGAGTCTGAGGGGGAAACCAACCCTGAACGGTAAAAGGACTAATCACATTAACCACTACACCCCATGTATGAATTTCACGGTGGAGGTCGTAATAGTACGAACGCTTCTGCTAGTGTCATAAATTGCTATAGTTACATTAAAAAAGTAAGGTCCGATTCCTTAGCTGGATGGTCAGCGTTTAGGCCTTCGGTTCAGAGGGTTCCAGGTTCGATTTCCGGTTGTGTTGAGGATTTTAATAGCGTCTGATTCATTCTTCTATTTTATTTTATTTACAAATTGCAATACCTCGCACCGACACAGATAGGTCTTATGGCGACGATGGGACAGGAAAGGCCTAGGAGTGGGAAGGAATCGACCATGGTCTTAAGGTGCAGCTCCAGCATATGTCTAGTGTGAAAATGGGAAACCACGGAAAACCATTTCAGGGCTACCGACAGTGGGGTTCGAACCCACTGTCTCCCGAAAACTGGATAGTGGCCGACCTTAAGCGACTGCAGCCATTGAGTTCAGTATTAATTCTTTTACCTCAGGGACTGGGTGTTCGTGTTTATTCCAGTATTTTCCTGTTCATATTCAGACAACACACTATACTAACAACCATCATACCAACACGGAGTAGTTATTATATCTCTCCATATAGGGTTGGCGTCAGGAAGGACATCCGGCCGTGAAACAGGGCCAAATCCTCATGTGCGACACAGTTCGCACCCGTCACCTCTCAGATGTGGGAAAAATCGGTAGAAAAAAAGTAGATTTAAAAAATGAAGTTGGTGTCTATATCACCATCATTAATAATACCACGAAATAAGGTAACCAACTGATTTACGTGTGCTTTAATACCTTTTATGAATATGAGAACATAATATCGATATCTTTAACGGATTAGAAGTTGTCTTGGGTGAAGAAAAAAGAAAAATAGATCTGTAAAATTGCACTTGAGTAGCCTTTAAAGATCCGAGAGAGATGGCTGACAGCTCTTACTCAACACGGTTCCTGACCTTGGCCTTCACAACCTACAACCTACTCCCTTATAAGCAGAGCTAGCATTTAAATGTAAATGCATGTTTCTTTGTCGTAAAGATTCTTTTTAACTTATTTTTATCAATTATGTTATTTGTAATATAAATTATACAAATTTATTGTTACTTATTTTTTCATATTTTTCGGTTTAGCACATATTAATATGGAAAATAAATATTATTCCATATGTGACCCGTTGCTAGCCCCGAGATGTAGGGGTAGCGTGTCTGCGTCTTACCTGGAAGTCCCGGGTTCGATTCCCGGCCAGGTCAGAGACTTTTACCTGGATCTGAGGGTGGTTCGAGATCCACTCAGCCTACGTGATTACAATTGATGAGCTATCTGACGCTGAGATAGCGGCCCCAGTCTAGAAAGCCAAGAATAACGGCCTTGACGATACGTCGTGCTGACCACACGACACCTCGTAATCTACAGGCGTTCGGGCTGAGCAGCGATCGCTTGATAGTCCAAGGCCCTTCAGGGCTGTAGTACCATGGGGTTAGGTTTATCTGACCCGTTGTGCGGAAAAGGACCCAAAGTCGGCAATGGAAATTTTACAGCAGAGCCGAACTAAAATGTTCGTGGTGTAAAATTTGCTTTTCTCTGTTCTGACTTCTTGCGCTTCCTAACAAACTAAGTTACGCAACAGTTTCAGTCTTCGCCACTCGATGTCATGAAAACTGTGTACAATTGATAAGAAAATTAGTGAAAGCTGTAATTGCGTTTTTCCCAAAACACCGTTTTTTAAATAGCAACAGTCAGTTATTAAAGCCGGGCGAGATGGACGTGCGGTTAGGGGCGCGCTGCTGACAGCTTGCATTCGAGATAGTGGGTTCAAACCCCGTTGTCGGCAGCCCTGAATATGATTTTCCGTGGTTTCCCGTTTTCGCACCAGGCAAATGCTGGGGATGTAACTTATTTAAGACTATGGCCGCTCCCTTCCCACTTCTAGCCCTTTCCTATCCCATCGTCGCCAAAAGACCTATCAATGTCGGTGCGACGTAAAGCTAATTCCTTCCAATAATTAATATATTTACCGGGAGAGTTGGCCTTGCGCAGCTGTGAGCTCACATCCGGTAGATAGTGGGTTCGAGCCCCAGTGTCGGCAGCCCTGAAGATGGTTTTCCGTGGTTTCCCATTTTCACAACATACCTTAATTAAGGCCACGGCCGTTTCCTTCCCATTCCTAGGCCTTTCCTGTCCCATAGTCGCCATAAGACCTATCTGTGTCGGTGCGACGTAAAGCAACTAGCATATATATACATATACACTGACTGACAGAGCAAATGCAACACCAAGAAGGAGTGGTCAGAACTTTATGCCAATTGCAGGGTAGACTGACGTCACTGAGGTATGCTCATGATGTGAAATGCGCCGCTGTGCTGCGCACATAGCGAACGATAAATGGGACACGGCGTTGGCGAATGGCCCACTTCGTACCGTGATTTCTCAGCCGACAGTCATTGTAGAACGTGTTGTCGTGTGCCACAGGACACGTGTATAGCTAAGAATGCCAGGCCGCCGTTAACGGAGGCATTTCCAGCAGACAGACGACTTTACGAGGGGTATGGTGATCGGGCTGAGAAGGGCAGGTTGGTCGCTTCGTCAAATCGCAGCCGATACCCATAGGGATGTGTCCACGGTGCAGCGCCTGTGGCGAAGATGGTTGGCGCAGGGACATGTGGCACGTGCGAGGGGTCCAGGCGCAGCCTGAGTGACGTCAGCACGCGAGGATCGGCGCATCCACTGCCAAGCGGTGGCAGCCCCGCACGCCACGTCAACCGCCATTCTTCAGCATGTGCAAGACACCCTGGCTGTTCCAATATCGACCAGAACAATTTCCCGTCGATTGGTTGAAGGAGGCCTGCACTCCCGGCGTCCGCTCAGAAGACTACCATTGACTCCACAGCATAGACATGCACGCCTGGCATGGTGCCGGGCTAGAGCGACTTGGATGAGGGAATGGCGGAACGTCGTGTTCTCCGATGAGTCACGCTTCTGTTCTGTCAGTGATAGTCACCGCAGACGAGTGTGGCGTCGGCGTGGAGAAAGGTCAAATCCGGCAGTAACTGTGGAGCGCCCTACCGCTAGACAACGCGGCATCATTGTTTGGGGCGCTATTGCGTATGATTCCACGTCACCTCTAGTGCATATTCAAGGCACGTTAAATGCCCACCGCTACGTGCAGCATGTGCTGCGGCCGGTGGCACTCCCGTACCTTCAGGGGCTGCCCAATGCTCTGTTTTAGCAGGATAATGCCCGCCCACACACTGCTCACATCTCCCAACAGGCTCTACGAGGTGTACAGATGCTTCCGTGGCCAGCGTACTCTCCGGATCTCTCACCAATCGAACACGTGTGGGATCTCATTGGACGCCGTTTGCGAACTCTGCCCCAACCTCGTACGGACGACCAACTGTGGCAAATGGTTGACAGAGAATGGAGAACCATCCCTCAGGACACCATCCGCACTCTTATTGACTCTGTACCTCGACGTGTTTCTGCGTGCATCGCCGCTCGCGGTGGTCCTACATCCTACTAAGTCGATGCCGTGCGCATTGTGTAACCTGCATATCGGTTTGAAATAAACATCAATTATTCGTCCGTGCCGTCTCTGTTTATTCCCCAACTTTCATCCCTTTCGAACCACTCCTTCTTGGTGTTGCATTTGCTCTGTCAGTCAGTGTATATATATATATATATATTATATAAAGTATTGCGCCTAGAAGCATGCACTCTTTTTAAATGCTCAGTATCTTATTCCAATTTTAGAACCACAAAGATCTCAAAAATAAAAGAATCCTCCTTTAGATTCATTTTCGCTAAATTAATTTTTAATGCAATATTCATGCAAGATGAAAATGATTAAATCCAAGACAATTCAGTCCAGTCGGACAAGGTCAGGAGATGCAGGAAACATTAGATTAGGAAATGAGGTCTTAAAGGAAGTCGGTGTATATTGTTACTTGAATAAGAGAATAACTAGTGGTGGAAGAAGAAAGGAGGAAGGAATGCGTTTCTTAAGAAAATAAAATTGTTCACCTTGAACATTGATATAGAGATTAGAAAGATTAGAAGATTGGCTGAATGGTCAGCGTTGAGGCCTTCGGTTCAGAATGTCCCGGGTTCAATTCCAGGTCGGGTCGGGGATTTTAATCGTGTTTGATTAATTCTTCTGACTCGGGGACTGGGTGTTTGTGTTTGTTCCAACACTTTCCTCTTCATATTCAGACAACACACTACACTACCAACAACCACGGAAACACGCAATAGTGATTACATCCTTCCATATAAGGTTGGCGTCAGGAAGGGCATCCGGCCGTGAAACAGGGCCAAATCCCGCGACCCCCACATGTGTGGAAAAGCGGTACAAGAAGAAGAAATATGTTTTTGAAGACTTTCGTCTGGAGCGTGGCATTGCATGGAAGTGAAATATGGACGATAAGCAGCAGGTGAGTGCTGAAGGCGAGATGGATAGATCGGACCACGAATGAAGAGCTACTGAATCTAATAAGTGAGAGAAGGACTTCTTCAGTTGGTTTTTTGAGGGAAGTGTAGGCAGAAGGTTCGGAAGGGGTGACCAAGGTATGCATATGACAAGCAGATTATAGTGTGGGTAGTAGTTACTGAGAAATGAAAAGGTTAGCACAGGATAGGGTGGTATAGAGGGCTTCATCAAATCAGTCAATGGATTGATGATCCAAACTACAACAAAAACAACAACAATGGCAACATTTTTTTCTTCTGCCATAAAAACAACCAGAATTCTTCTCATTTTTATTGACAAAAAATATGGCAATGCAAGGTGAGTTTACAGTGAATACAAAAATAGTTTTAGAACGCGATTTCTTTAAGAAGAAAAGGTAAGGTGGCTGTAACTTGATCAGCAAACATACCAGTGGGTCAGGTAGAGTAGGTTGTTTGGCATGGTAATCCCTCATTTTTTTTTTTTTTTTTTGCTAGTTGTTTTACGTCGCACCGACACAGATAGGTCCTACGGCGACGATGGGACAGGAAAGGGCTAGGAGTGGGAAGGAAGCGGCCGTGGCATTAATTAAGGTACAGCACCAGCATTTTCCTGGTGTGAAAATGGGAAACCACGGAAAACCATTTTCAGGGCTGCCGACAGTGGGGTTCGGACCTACTATCTCCCGAATACTGGATACTGGCCGCACTTAAGCGACTGCAGCTATCGAGCTCGGTAGTAATCCTTCACTAATAGTGCAGCACCAACCAGTCTAGTCAGTCAGTATTCTGTTCTTTCCCCGTGAGAAGGCTACCCTCAAAATGTCAAAAGAAGCTATATCTACTATTGTCAAGTTTAAAAAGTTATTAACTTTTAAAATGAAGATCTAGCAGTAGATGGGCAAGTGTTATTCTGCTATTTTAAATTTGTGACATTCACCTTAAATGATGTCCGGCTCCATGGCTAAATGGTTAGCGTCCCGGTCTGGTTCGATTCCTAGCCGGGTCGGGAATTTTAAGCTTTATTAGTTAATTCCGATGGTTCGGGAGTTGGGTGTGCATGCCGTCTTCAGGATTAGAATTCATTATAGGTAGGGCCACATTCTCACAGGCGCGTAGTTCGCTTATCAGGTGTCAACGCGGAAGATCTGCACCAGTCATGTCCGGACGCCACATGCCATTAATTAACCTAATTAACCTCTTATCACGTAGAGCGTAACTGCAGACAGTATAAATAACTACTGCTGGATAACACAAGAAATTCACGTTTGAACATTGAAAACAACATTTTGTGGTATACATATCCGACTGGATTAAAAACTGCAGGAAACTGAAAGTGAAATTAAAATTCACTAGTTTTATGCATTTCTGTATAACCTAAAACAGGGCTTCTCAGGGTGCATTCATCAGTGCATTGCGCGGTGCAAGATGCAAAAGACGACTTCGCTTGGTTGACCCGAGTGCAGACCCTCACTCCTCAATTTGGAGCAATAGCGACGTCTCTCTCTCTTTCCCCAGGCCTGTCTCGCTCGCTCCGCTGTCTCCCTCTTCCTCACTTGCTCCGTAGCGCTCCAAATCCAAGCCGAGTTGTGCCGAGCTTAGCCGAGTCGCCAGAGACGAAGCGCTGGTCCGAGCCTAGCCAAGTGGGACCGATGCACTGTGCACAGGACCTCTGCGCCTCAGTTTGCACGCGTGAGATTTTGGGCGTTTGAGAGGCCCTGTCCTAAAATGTAATAAAATGCAGTATTTCGTGGCTAAATATATATTTTTACACTAATGAATTAACCATATTTAAAGAAATACATATACAGCGTGCTCGGAAACAATGTGAACCGGGTGTATGAGCGTTAAAGAGTTAGTCATACCGATAAATAATTTGAAAAATATATCGCGTACCGTTGTCATTTTATCAACTGCAAAGTTGGCCAATTAGATCGCTTCGCGGGCTAATCCAAATGGGTTTTGCGAAGCGGCGCTGTAAAATCGCCAACGGCCGTAGCCGTGAGATCTCCGAAGTTAAGCAACATTGGGCGTGGTCAGGAGTTGGATGGATTGCCACGCGCTGTTGGCGGCAGGTAAGGGAATGGAGGAGAGGAAAGGAACTGGCCACCCTACCGCACGTAAACTCCGGCTCAGGAACACCTCTGCGGAGGTTCGGACCTGCCGAGGAATCAGCCTCGAACACAATTTGGCTTTTAACCAGTGTCACCGTAGCGTACTTGATATGGGGCGATCCTGCCAGCTCAAATCACTCCGCTCGCGAAATTTCTTTCTTCGATTGGTGCTCTTGAGCCGGTTTTAATCCACGTGCATATTGAGCAACGCCGCCTCGCAAAGCCCATTGGAATTCGCCCGCGAAGCGATTTGATTGCCTAACTTCAGCAGCTTATAAAATGACAACGGAAAGAGAGATCAAATTTTATTTTTTAACTAGCTGTAGTACCCGGCGTTGCCCGGATAGTTTCTGAATATTTACCGGTACCTTTAAGATTTGCATTACCAGTTAGTTATGTGTGATGTGAATTTTTATAGAATTCCTTTTTGACTTGCAGATTGATATGTTATGATCTATTATGTAGTTTTAAAATTATTTAGATGTGTTTGTTTTCAAGTTTTAGATTATTTAATTTTCGAGTAAAACTTCGTCCTTATGGAAGCTCGAATCGACTGGGAAGTATTTGATCCCGTCAAAAATCAATAAGTGATAACTATATGTATTTAGCCGTCGCACTATAGATACGATGTACAGGATTTCAACTGTCAATGAGACTGTCCCCCTCCCGCCCTCCACCACTAAGAGATATAAACTCTGGATTGTCACCATTCATCTCAGTGACCCAGAAAACTGTAGATTCGACACCGTTTTCGATTATTTTTATATCTCACTCCCCCTCACCCACACCCCAAAGGGGGCTGAACATGAATTTTAAAAAAATTCGGAGTGTCACTAATTATTTCAGCTACCACGAAAACTATGGATTCGATAATATTCTAGATTATTTTATACCACCCCCTCGCCCCCTGCCCATAAGGGTGCTAGGGGTGTCTTACCCTCACGCGGTTTGTCTCCTGATACTAATTGATAAGTGTACCAAGTTTGGTGAAATTGCTCCAGTCGTTCAGGAGGAGATGTGTCATTTACACACCCACACCCACACACCCACGCACACACATACATCAATTTTTATATATAGTAAGAAGAAGAAGATAATATTTTTATTTGTAGTTTTTCGATTAATTGTATATCTCACCCCCTTCGCTCCCCACTTGGACTTGCAAAAAATCCGGAGTAATACTATTCATCTCAGAGACCCTGAAATCTATGGATTCGAAACTGTTTTTAATTATTTCTATATCTCACCCCCCCCCCTTTGCTCCCCACCTAAAAGGGGGCTGGACTTTAAAAAAATTCTAGAGTATTACTTTTCAACTCAGTGACCCCGAAAACTATGAATGCGACACTATTCTCGATTATTATTGTAACTACCCCCCCTGACCCTCCCCCTTAAGGGCGCTAGGGATGGTTTACCCCCACAGTGATCGTCTCCCGATAGTAAGTAATACGTGTACCAAGTTTGGTTGAAATTGCTCCAGTGGTTTAGGAGGAGATGTGTCATTTACACACACACTTCCATTTCTATATATAGTAAGATTTTTATACTCGTACTTCACCCCCTTTCCATCCCCGCCCAAAGGAGTCCTATGAGTGCCTTACACAACAGTATATTTTTTCCAGATATTAAGTCTTATTTATACCAATTTTGGTTGGCAGCCATGCCCAAACGTACATACATAATCTCACTGCTCTAGAATCCTAGAGCTGACGTTGCCATGGTTACGGCAGTTCATTTCTTTATCCGATTCCTAGAGCAGGGGTAGTGTGGTGCCAATATCTCCGTAACGGTTGGTTTTAGGGCCCGTAGGGCTTACCGAGTATTGTTCTTTGCGTCAAGAGGATTAAATTGAGCTTTGTCTCGTCCTTATACGACAAATTCGCTATTTTGCCTATAATAGTATAAGAGAAAATGGAGGAAAACCGTTGTGGTTTTCCTATAAAACCCCCGTCTTTTCAAAGATTTTAAAATGATATTCATATCGAAACCTTCCCCGGGGTGACTATACTCTAAATATGAAGTTTGGTTGAGATCTATCCAGCCGTTTCGACGTGATGGTGGAACAAACAAATAAACAGACAAACAGACACGAACAACTTTATTTATAAGAAGATTATTCATCAGAAAGATCAACCCTATAAACCCCACATACACGGTTCACCTTGTTTCTGACCAACCTGTATATGTACATATTTTGAACAGTAATTAAATATTACAATGTGTAGTATAGTGGTTAGTGTGTTTAGCTGCCACCCCCGGAGGCCCGGGTTCGATTCCCGGCTCTGCCACGAAATTTGAAAAAGTGGTACGAGGGCTGGAACGGGGTCCACTCAGCCGCGGGAGGTCAACTGAGTAGAGGTGGGTTCGATTCCCACCTCAGCCATCCTGGAAGTGGTTTTCCGTGGTTTCCCACTTCTCCTCCAGGCAAATGTCGGGATGGTACATAATTCAAGGCCACGGCCACTTCCTTCCCTCTTCCTTGTCTATCCCCCCCCCCCGCAAGGCCCCTGTTGAGCATGGCAGGTGAGGCCACCTGGGCGAGGCATTGGTCATTCTCCCCAGTTGTATCCCCCGACCCAGAGTCTGAATCTCCAGGACACTGCCCTTGAGGTGGTAGAGGTGGGATCCCTCGCCGAACCTGGAGGATAACCAGATTAAGAAGAAGAAGAAATAAATATTACAATACACAGTGTGTTCCCCAAAAGCGTGGGAAGTCTACCGTCATGTTTCCGCAGCAGCGCCTGCACTTTCTTATCTCCTGAAATGAGGAGTTTGTATGTATTGCACTTTAAGAAGCAATGCAAGTAAAGTGTTTACGAAAGTACAAAGCTTGCACTGAAATATATGCATATAACAATTAAGCATTAAATTAATATGCAGTAGATTGTTAATCTTGTCTACGGAATTAGAATAGGTACAAAATCACTGTAGTTATAAGAACCTCGTAATAATTTTAATTGTAAGTAAAATAACTTTCCATATTTCAAATACAGGTGAAAGTATTGTTAGGAATAAAACACCATCTGTTCTGTCGCTCTAATGCGCGCACAATTCTGTTCAACTATGAATGACCACACTCAATTAATTTCGTGTGGCTATTTCTAGCCCTTGTAAGGCAGACCCTCCGATGAGGGTGGGCGGCATCTGCCATTTGTAGGACACTGCGTGTTATTGTGGTGGAGGATAGTGTTATGTGAGTTGCAGGGATGTTGGGGACAGCACGAACACCCAACCCCCGGGCCATTGGGATTAACCAATGAAGGTTAAAATCCCCGACCCGGCCGGGAATCGAACCCGGGACCCTCTGAACCGAAGGCCAGTACGCTGACCATTCAGCCAACGAGTCGGACACCACACTCACTAATCGCTGACTATTTACAAGTCTCTGTCCAATTCACATAGCAGGTAGTTTTGTTCGTTGGTATTACCTGGGCGCGGCTGTGAGCTTGCATCTGGGAGATAGTGGGTTCGAACCGGACTGTCGACAGCCCTGAAGATGGCTTTCCGTGGTTTCCCATTTTCACACAAGGCAAATGTTGGGGCTGTACCTTAATTAAGGCCACGGCTGCTTCCTTCCAACTCCTAGGCCTTGCCCATCCCATCGTCGCCATAAGACCTATCTGTGTCGGTGCGACGTAAAGCTCCTAGCAAAAAAAAAAAAGAAAGAAAGGTACTTTGTAGAGATGAGAAGAATGCAAGAATGAGGAATGTAGCCTGCAAGCACGAACTTCTTGTTCTACCCAGACAGATCGACGACTCTTATCTGCTACACGAAAATATTGACTCACACTTTGCATTTCGCTGGATCACAACTGACAAGAGCGAGGAGCTGCCAGTAGAAGATAATATAAAGTCGTCTGGGTAGTAGCGGAGTTGCTATGGTAACCATTGCCTCACTGGCTCTGCTGGTGAAAACCCCTTCGTCCCGTGCCTCACCGGGCATGTGCATTCTTCTGATCTCCCAACAATATTACCTGGGACGGCTATAATCCTTATTGATAGGCTCGCCTTGCTTTCGCTTTCGCTGGCAAGTCCAGTAGCCCTATGCACTAGCTGCAGGTGGACAGACCGAGCTCGATAGCTGCAGTCGCTTAAGTGCGGCCAGTATCCAGTATTCGGGAGATAGTAGGTTCGAACCCCACTGTCGGCAGCCCTGAAGATGGTTTTCCGTGGTTTCCCATTTTCACATCAGGCAAATGCTGGGGCTGTACCTTAAATAAGGCCACGGCCGCTTCCTTCCCACTCCTAGCCCTTCCCTGTCCCATCGTCACCATAAGACCTATCTGTGTCGGTGCGACGTAAAAAGCAAATAGCAAAAAAAAAAAAAAAAAATAGCAGGTGGACAGATACAACACACGGTGAACTATTCCTTGGTTGAACTCCAAAGGAATTCTAATAATTCATACAGTCAAACACTTAACACCGACAACCAAAGTGCAACAGTGCTGACCAGCAGGACAATACCCCTCACAACAACGAACATTAACACCGCTCCTATTCTACTCACGACAGCTGCTTCAATCGCTGATTCTACGACGGTCCTCAGTCCAAGGATGTACGCACACATAGTCCTACAAGGCAGTACGTAACCAGTACTCTGCTCAGTACACGACGATACTCTGACTCCGGCGGGGTACAGTCGACACCCAGCAATTCTACCGTCAAGCTCAAGTCACTCACTCCACGACGGTACACATACAATGCTCCTGTCAGTACTCCAAGGCAGTACACCGCACAGATACACCGGTGGACAGTCAGCAGCGCTACAGGCATCCCCGGCCAGTTACTCACCCGACACTCCGACGCAACAACTCATTCACGGCGGCCATGTATTTATATCTCGATGTTCTCTCTGTTGATCAGTAGTAGAGAATCGGCCTCCGGATCTCAAAATATCGCGTTCAAACTCGGCAGAGGTAGTTCGATTTTTGAAGGGCGGAAAAAATCCATTAGACAGTCCATATCGTACGATGTCGGCATGTAAAAGATCTCTGGTAACACGTTTCATCTTTACCCGACAAAATTCATTAAAACTCATACTGACATCGCCAAAAAGAGATTCGAATTTCTCTACCATTTAGTAGGCCTAGAGTAAAACGGAACGTCGAAATTGACGAGCAAGCGGCCAGATGGCGTCAAATTAAAAATCGCTTGCACATGGTAGCTGAGGCTTTCCAGATGACTCAGTACATATATAACAATAGGTGCCTTTCTATAAATACCAAATTCATCATTATAACACTGTCGTCAAACCGGTCTCTCTATGCGTCAGAATGCCTTATCCTCTTTCAGAAATGTATGCTCGCTAAAGCAAAAAGACAATGATTCTCCCCAACCTGCAGAGTGAGTCTCGCCCTACAAGTGGCTACGGCTAGTCCGCGGTCCGACGGCTCTGCACTTCGACCGGCAGAGGAAGGGTCGCCACAGCTCTACCGTGGCTCTACATATCTCTATTCGGGAGACGGAGAGGGGCCCGTCCCCACCGTCGGCTGTCCTGAGAATGGTTTTCCGTGGTTTTCCATTCCCCTGCACTAAGGCGAATACCGGGACAGTTCCTAGTATAGGCCACGGCCGTCAACCCTCTCACTTTCTCCGCACATTTCCCTCACCGTGTCAAATCACCTGGTTTCAGATAAGGTGTCACCGTCTAAGAAGCCCGCCTCCCCCTTCAGGGGAACGGTGAAAACAATTTAGTAGCAATAATAGTCCACAACGTTATTGGCCCAAACTACAAAAACGGGATGTCCATAAGAAAATCCAGACAAGAAATCTAAAGATAGAGAAGATCACGATCAAGCTCGATAGCTGCAGTCGCTTAATTGCGGCCGGTATCCGGTACTCGGGAGATAGTGGGTTCGAACCCCACTGTCGGCAGCCCTGAAGATGGTTTTCCGTGGTTTCCCATTTTCACACCAGACAAATTAAGGCCACGGCCGCTTCCTTCCCACTCCTAGCTCTTTCCTGTCCCATCGTCGCCGTAAGACGTACCTGTGTCGATGCGACGTAAAGCAACTTGTAAAAAAAAGAAGAAGGAGAATATCACGGACACAGTGCGCAAACTTTTTTACTATGATTTACGACGGATGGACGACTCTCGATGGGCAAAACGCTATTTCAACAATTTTGACTCAAAACCTAATACAATAATTCTCTAGTATGTTAGTGTCCAGAAAAACCTCGAAGAATTGGGCATACGACCAGATGATGGACACAAACGAGACGTTTTCGGATCACGAATTGTGACTTTCCGGGATGTGAAGTGGACAACTGATGCAAAGCGGTCGGATAAATGCCGTGTTCGACACAGCGAGGCAATGAAAATTTACCGGATCAATGGAAAATTGAGTTAACGCCAGAATGTATAATGAAACTTATCGTGGTCCCTAGTTGGCCGACTAGCTAATAATACATTAATTAATTCGTTCATTAATAATAATAATAATAATAATAATAATAATAATAATAATAATGGCTTGTGGCCTCCGGAGAAGCCTGATGCAGGTCTTTCGAGTTGACTCCGTGTAGATGACCTGCGCGTCTGTGGGGATGTGGCCGTCACCCTACCTAAGATGAATTCTAATGCTGAAGATTCATTCGGGAGATAGTGGGTTCGAACTCCACTCTCATCAGCACTGAAAATAGCTTTCCGTGGTTTCTTATTTTCACGTCAGTCAAATACTGGCACTGTACCTTAAATAAGGCCAGGATCGATTCCTTCCCACTCCTAATCCTTTCCTGCCCCATCGTTGTGTAATACCTACCTGTGACAGTGTGACGTAAAACAAATGTTTAAAAAATGAATACAGCACAAACAGCCAGCTGCTGAGCCAGAGCAATTAACCAAAGTTAAGATCCCCTACCCGACTTGGAAATCGACCCCGGAACCCCTTGGACCTAAGACCAGTACCCTAACCATTTGGTCATGGGGTCGGAGATAATAATAAAAGTAATAATTATAATAAATAATAATAATCGTGTCATGAACAAAAAATGAAATGGCGTATGGCTTTTAGTTCCGGGAGTGTCCGAGGACATGTTCGGCTCGCCAGGTGCAGGTCTTTGGAATTGACACCCGTAGGCGACCTGCGCATCGTGATGAGGATGAAATGATGATGAAGACGACATATATACTCAGTCCCCGTGCCAGCGAAATTAACCAATGATGGTTAAAATTCCTGACCCTGCTGGGAATCGAATCCGGGACCCCTGTGACCAAAGGCCAGCACGCTAACCATTTAGCCATGGAGCCGGACACCATGAACAAGAAAGGCCTAACAGAAAATTTGGAAATTAAAGAAAGAGAGATCTTAAAGAAAAAACTTGGCCCAATTAAAGACAAAGATGAATATAGACCTCGGCATAACCATGAGCTGTATACTCACGTCCCGAAGATCTCTGATGTCATGCACAGAAGGAAAATTGCATTTAATTGTCACTTGCTAAGAATAAAACCAACACGATTATCTAACCAGATCTTTACCTATTTTAACGACAAGAAGACCCATCCAACTTGGTTCAAGGAGGTGGAAAGGGACCTACCGGAGATGTAGATCATTTATGAAGATATACCATAATACAACCCACGCAGAAGGAAACTAAAATACCTCCAGGATTTTTAAGAAAGTCCAAAGTTGAAGACGGAAAAGACGTAGACGGAGGAACGAAAAGAAGAATACCGGCAACGAATGAAGGAACACTGGGTAAAGATCAAAGCCCAGAGAAGACAGCTGAAATAGCATGGTCCTTAGAAGACCGAACAAATAGTAATAATGATAATAATAATAATAATAATAATAATAATAATAATAATTTTACGTCTCACAAACTATTATTACGGTTTTCGGAGATGTTGAGGTACCGTAATTTTGTCCTATAAGAGCTTGTGCCAGTAAATCTACCTATAATAGGCTGGCGTATTTGAATACCATCGGAATGAACCGGAATCGAACCTGCCAACCTGAGCACAAAGGTCCGGTGCTCTACTCTCTGAACCGCGTTGCGTGGACGTTACCTTTATGTGACGTCGGGTGTATATTGGAATATAAATAAATCCTCAGTGGCCTTTAAAAAAACCCTGACAAGTGTTCTTTACGAATGTCAACTTATTTTTGAGGGGAGAGAGAACATACCGCCACAGTCTAACACACTGCAAATAACTGAAATGTGTGTGGGTGTCCGTGGTATGTGCCTCAGCATACACTGCGAACGCTAACATCTTCGATCATTACATCCTTTCAGCCATTGTTCACTTCACAAAGGAATGTGTTTTTCTTGCCTATTTTCAATTGCTGACGAACTTGTGGTTAATATTAGCCACTTTCATTTTTCCGTGGGGAAAGGAATATTTTATACTTGCATCAAGGTTGTTTCATGTTTACCAGTTTTCTCTTTCTGTTATTGCTACTGAACATAGTGTATCCAACCCTAACAAATACATGACATTACTTCACTTTTTGTGAGCGACTTGTCTCCGTTCAAGGGAGGCTTGTTTTTTGTGAGTCTTGCTGGTCCGTTAGCATTGCGAGTGGGCAAAAAGCAGTGGGCCTTGAAACCCGCACAGAGACATACGTTCCCTTTTCAGGAGGTAGTGCTTGCGGGAAAACAAGCACGGCTCGCGTTGCGTCTGCTGTACTTCTCTTAACCACGCGATTGGCTTGGGCAATCCGTGGTCGGTTCCAGAAAACAAACACCTACTGCAGTTTATTTAAAATGACCATCTGATTACTACAGGTGTTATACGCCCTACCAACCTTCGCCTTAAAATGCATTCATGATCACGCCTCGCACAATAGACTTTTGTTTCTGAAGAGAATGTGATTCTAGGGCAACTCGATAACCTTTGACCAAGCCATGACATTACCGACCTTGTTCGTAAGGTAAAACATAACATGCCATGTCTCAGTAAATTAAACCGTTATCAGTACTTCAAAGGCGGCAAACAACGATATTGGAGTTATGATTGTCACGACCAACAGCGTTTGTCAATTGTTGCACTGAAGCTTCTCAAATGGGCCTTTTCTTTCTTGCTGTTTTTATTACAACTTCTGCCTTACGTTGCACCGACACAGATGGGCCTTGTGGCGATGGTGGGATAGGAAATGGCTAGGAATGGGAAGGAAGCGACCGTGGCCTTAATTAAAGAACAGCCCCAGCATGTACCTGGTGTGAAAATTGGAAACGATGGAAAACCATTTTCAGGGCTGCCGACTACGGGGTTCGAACCCACTATCTCCCGAATCCAAGCCGCGCGTCCCCTTGCTTGGTAATAGGCTAATTAACTTGTGATACATTGCCACATTATTGTAATGTCATAATATTTAATTTATAAAAGGTTTGAAACAGACCAACATTGAATTTTGTCAGAATATCGTACTGTTTCGCTTTTCATACCGGTGAGTGCTGTTTGATAATGAAGCTAATGTCCAGGTAGAGAAGGTAACTAATACTGGCAAATTATTGAAATTTACCCACATTAATTAAGATATTTAAAAATGTTACTATTTTCTCAGCTACACAGGGAAATATCGAGTCATGGATATGTTTTAGGCTTAGAAGACGAAAAATAAGTCATAACCAATGATGTACAATGGATGATAGAACGATGCCATTTTGGTGGAATGAATCATAGTAGTGCTGCAAAGAAGATATGACTATGCCATTACGAGAAAATAAAATAGGATCCTTGAGTCCAGTTAGTGGGGTAGGTCGTGGATAGTATGGGCATGACTTCCATGTTCCTTCAGAGAATTTCTTTGCTCACTGTCGGAGGCAAAACTTCACATGCCCTGATGAAGGCCAATGCAATTTGGCTTTATTAAATAAATAAATAAATAAATAAATAAATAAATAAATAAATAAATAAATATAGTGGCTTTAATCCAGTTCATTCATTTATTTATGTTAATACAATGAGCCACGGAAACCTACGTTCATTAATTAGGATCTGCTATTGGTGAAGGGGCGCATAATTTTATGTCCAATAAATTAGTCTTCCTTCCACTGTGTTCAGAATTGTAACTTGTTTTCCCGTTAAACTCATTCATCATTGCTTCATTTACAGTCCCTATTTATAGGTCTAAAGGCCCGCTCCCACCTAGTGGAATGGAATGGAATCGAACCGAACAGAATTTGTTTTTAACTTGTGTGTAAACGAGTCCGCCTCTGTGGTGTAGTGGTTAGTGTGATTAGCTGCCCCCCCCCCCAGAGGCCCGGGTTCGATTCCCGACTCTGCCACGAAATTTGAAAAGTGGTACGAGGACTGGAACGGGGTCCACTCAGCCTCGTGAGGTAGGTCAACTGAGTAGAGGGGGCAGGGTCGATTCACTCCTCAGCCATCCTCGAAGTGGTTTTTCGTGGTTTCCCACTTCTGCTCCAGGCAAATGTCTGGATGGTACCTAACTTAAGGCCACGGCCGCTTCCTTCCCTCCTCCTTGCCTATCCCTTCCGTTCTTCCCATCCCCCCACAAGTGGCCTGTTCAGCATAGCAGGCAAGGCCGCCTGGGCGAGATACTGGTCATCCTCCCCAGTTGTATCCTTCGACCCAAAGCCTGAAGCTCCAGGACACTGCCCTTGAGGCGGTAGAGGTGGCATCCCTCGCTGAGTCCAACCTTGGAGGGTAAACAGATTAAGAAAGAAAGAGAGAAGTTTAAACGGGAGGTAGAAATGGCGATCACCACGAGTCGAATTGAATCGAACCGAACGGAACAGGATTCTCTGCCAAAAATATTTTTCGACTAGCGGAGCGGAATCGAACAGAGTTATCAAGATTTGTACGACTTCGTAGACTTTCAGACGACCATTTGGCGGCATATGTGTATCAGCTTCAGCTGGAAAGTCAGCTGTTTCTTGGATACGGCCGCGAATGTTCTGTTTTGTGATAGTATTTTTTTAACTTCTTAATACTAGACACGGAAAAATTTGTCTGTTCAAAAACAAATTCTACAACAAGTCCCAGGAGCATTAGTGCAACAACAATGTAAAAAATAATGCCTGGGGAGGAAATAAGCAAGGCTATGGGAAACCAAACTTATTAGAATATTCAATTTCGTGGTAGGTTACTGTAGTCTATATCAAATTTATTTCATAATTATTGTTGATTTATCACAAATCATTTTATGTTAGAGTCCACATACTGTATATCAGTATGATAATTGTCCGACTCGTTGGCTGAACGGTCAGCGTACTGGCCTTCGGTTCAGAGGGTCCCGGGTTCGATTCCCGGCCGGGTCGGGGATTTTAACCTTCATTGGTTAATTCCAGTGGCTCGGGGGCTGGGTGTTTGTGCTGTCCCCCACATTCCTGCAACTCACACACCACACATAACACTATCCTCTACCACAATAACACGCAGTTACCTACATATGGCAGATGCCGCCCACCCTCATCGGAGGGTCTGCCTTACAAGTGCTGCACCCGGCTAGAAATAGCCACACGAAATTTAAAAAAAAGTATGATAATTGACATTACATCTCACGTGGAATGTGTCTTTAAGTGTTTATTATATTTACAGTGAACAATTTCGTAAGGGGCATTCCCTAGGTTTCAAACTGTCGTACATGTGTTCCTAACAAACTGTACTGCATACAAAACTGCTCTCCTGTGTACAATAAATACACTTCACAGTCATTAATTAATGTTATCGAGAGAGTTGGCCGTGCGGTCAGCGTCGCGCAGCTGTGAGCATTCATTCGGGAGACAGTGGGTTCGAACCCGACTGTCGGTAGCCCTGAGATGAGTTCCCATTTTCCCCATTTTCAGACAAGGCAAATACTGGGGATGTACCTTAACTAAGGCCACGGGCGCTTCCTTCCCACTCCTAGCCCTTTCCTATTCTATCGTCTCCATAAGATTTGTCTGTGTCGGTGCGACGTAAAGCAAATTGTAAAATAATAATAATAATAATAATAATAATAATAATAATGAAATGAAATGTCGTATGGCTTTTAGTGCCGGGATATCCCAGGACGGGTTCGGCTCGCCAGGTGCAGGTCTTTCTATTTGACTCCCGTAGGCGACCTGCGCGTCGTGATGAGGATGAAATGATGATGAAGACAACACATACACCCAGCCCCCGTGCCACTGGAGTTAACCAATTAAGGTTAAAATCCCCGACCCGGCCGGGAATCGAACCCGGGACCCTCTGAACCGAAGGCCAGTACGCTGACTGTTCAGCCAACGAGTCGGACATAATAATAATAATAATAATGAGGCTACTTCACTTAATGATTTCATCCTGCCACAGGACGCAATTTGCTGCATTAAAGTAGTTCGAAAATGATCACGGACCCCCATTGCATCTGAGGTAGCATTCCTTCCTGTAAAATTGAACGTTTTTTTGTTAATTCTATCTGAAATAGATGTTGAAATTGCAATACGGAAACTCTGAAGTACCGTCGAGACGTAGCTTCATCAGGCAATAAACGTTCAAATAAGTTTCAATACTCTTCTTTCGGCTTTCTTGTTAATTTCATGCATCCAGAAACTTCTCCGATCTTCTTTCTTTCTTAATCTGTTTACCATCCAGGGTTGGATTTTCCCTCGGACTCAGCGAGGGATCCCACCTCTACCGCCTCAAGGGCAGTGTTCTGGAGCGTGAGACATTGGGTCGGGGGATACAACTGGGGAGGATGACCAGTACCTCGCCCAGGCGGCCTCACCTGCTATGCTGAACAGAGGCCTTGTCGGGGGGATGAAAAGATTGGAAGGGATAGACAAGGAAGAGGGAAGGAAGTGGCCGTGGCCTTAAGTTAGACACCATTCCGGCATTTGCCTAGAGGAGAAATGCGAAACCACGGAAAACCATTTCGAGGATGGCTGAGGTGAATCGAACCCACCACTACTCAGTTGACTTCCCGAGGCTGAGTGGAACCCTTCCAGCCCTCGTACCACTTTTCAAATTTCGCGGCAGAGCCGGGAATCGAACCCGGGCCTCCGGGGGTGGCAGGTAATCACACTAGCCACTACCACAGAGCCGGACAACTTATCCGACCTCTCGTCATTTTCTGCTTCCTCACACCTTCTATCAGACCGTCCATTTTATGTCTGAAGTTTCCCGTAGAATACCGTTCAATTCTGTTGCAGTAAATGTGAGCGGCCGAGTAGAAATTTTGGCTGTTCGGTTCGATTCGATTCCGCTAGGTGGGAGCGAGCCTTAAAACGTCCAACATCAACATCTTCGAAAAACATGCCTTTCCGTTTACCAAAAGGGCGTCGTTCTTCCATTCATATGACGTACACTGGTTGCCTGGTTACGGTGTCGGCTTTTTGTCGACGCAAAGTTGCTTACGCTAATTCCAGATAGACCCCCAGTCCAAAAACATATCCGTGTTAAATGATACAAAGATTTGAAATCTAGAAAAAGCAGCAGGAGTTTATAAGATTTCTGGGGATGTACTAAAGGCAATTAAGGAACATGCTATAGTAGCCCTAGTGCACAAGAGAAAGAGTTATAAACATAAACCGGATCATTACAGGCCAGTTAGCTTGACATATGTTGAATGTAAGCTCTGGGAAAGCATTGTTTCTGATTATACACTATTAATCACGTTTGCGAAATTACTAACTGGTGCGATAGAAGGCAGTTCTTGTTTAGGAAAGGTTATTCCAGTGAGGCTCAACTTTAGGATTCTAGCAAGATATTGGCAGATATTTTAGATTAATGGACTGTATCACGATTGACCTATCAAGGAAAATGTTCGATAAATATGCAAGTTCTTTTAAATTATTTTAAAAGCTTAGCTGAACAACTGATAAGGACCTTACCACCTGGGCGACAGTCCTAAATGCAGGTCAAGGTTGACTGATGGTATCAAATGTTGACGCTTTCTCTTGGAAACATGGTGATATTCTTCTCCTTTTTATTCTTGCTGGTCTTTTCCCAGTTAATTGGGGTCGGCAGTTTCTATGGATTTAGCCTCCTTTTACGGACGGATGCCTTTCCTGACGCCAACCCTATGTGGACAGATGTGTTCAATATTTCGCGTTTCTGCGGTGGTTTGTGGCAAGTGTGGTGTGTTGCGGAAATATGTGGACTGAGACACACACAAACAAGCCGTCCCCGAACCGAAGGAATTAACTATACGCAGTTCAAATCCTAGACCCGACTGGGAATCGAACCAGGGGCCTTCCTAACGGAAGGCGAGTACACTGACCAGAATTTAAAAGAAAACAGTATTTCTGTGTCGGTCATGTCCAGAATGTAAAGGGAATGAAATTTTTAAATTTCCGTCATATCACCTGTATGTTTGTATGTATGATCAATCAATCAATCAATCAATCAATCAATCAATCAATCAATCAATCAATCAATCAATCAATCAATCAATCAATCAATGATCTACATTTAGGCCAGAGACCTAGCCCTAAGAATTGTTTACCTAGTTTTTTCTTAAATTATTTTTAAAAACTTGGAAATTTATCGAACATTTCCTTTGATAAATCCGCGTTTGAGAGGCCCTGATCTATACAGTAAAACATCATCCGCAAAAAGCCCTATATGTGATTCAGTTTCTTTACTTACCGGTATATCATTTATGTACAAATAAGAAAAGATAAAGGTTCAATAATACTGCCCTGCGAGACTCACCTCTTCATCTAATAATTTATCCACTCATTCAACCACTCTTTTGTTTAGTCCAATAGCCCTCATTTTCATTCGTACTCACCTATGAAATCTTCTTCTATCGCTTTTCCCACACCTTGTGGGGTAGCACATACGGATTTGGCCCTGTTTTACGGCCGGATGCCCTTCCTGGCGTCAACCCTATGCGGAGCATTGTACTGTAATGACTATTGCGTATTCCTGTGGTGGTTGGTAGTGCGATGTGTTGTCTGAATATGAAGAGGTGAGTGTTGGGACAAACACAACCAGTTCTCGAGCCAAAAGAATTAACTACACGCGGTTAAAAAAAACCGACCCCGCCAGGAATCGAACCCGGGACCCTCTGAAACGAAGGCCGCAACGCCGATCATTCAGCCAAAAAGTCGGCGGTAGTCTCCCGTGATCTACCCCTGTCAAAAGCCTTGGAAAGATATGTGTATATCCACCCGCATAATTAGATAGCGGCTGAACAGAATTGAATTAAAATCGGTAAATGAGGTCATGACGGCATCACAAAGACTTTCCGCAGGCAAACAAAAGTCTATTACAAGCTTATTTTTCAAATTTAAATTTAAATCCGTATCAACAACCTTTTATTTCGAAACTTTAATTGTATCGGACAGTAATTGTGAATATCAGCCCTAGCAATAACAATACATCTGTAAGCAATTCGCGATACTGTTTTTCCTCTTCAACTGATCTTTCTTTCTTTCTTTCTGTCTTTCTTTCTTAAACTGTTTACCCTCCTGGGTCGGTTTCTCCCTCGGACTCAGCGAGGGATCACACCTCTACCACCTCAAGGGCAGTGTCCTGGAGCGTGAGACTTTGTGAGACTTTGGTTGGGGTGGGGGGGTTGGAAAGATTGAAAAGGATAGACAAGGAGCGGCCGTGCCCTTAAGTTAGGTACTACCCCGGCATTTGCCTGGAGAAGAAGTGGGAAACCATGGAAAACCACTTCGAGGATGGCTGAGGAGGGAAACGAACCCCCCTCTACTCAGTTGACCTTCCGAGGTTGAGCGGGCCCCGTTCCAGTCCTCGTGGCAGAGCCGGGAATCGAACCCGAAAATCCAAGGGCGGGGGGGGGGGGCAGCTAATCAACTGATATTCCCGATAGTCCGATGTCCCGCCGGCCCTTTTACGTCGGATAACCGGGACTCTACTATAACTTCGGGTGTTTCTGCAGGAGGTGTTCTCTTCGGCTGAATATTGTGCTCCAGTTTGGTTAAACAGCCCCCATGTTAAGTTAGTCAACACTTAACAATTCCATGAGACATCAAATTTTCAGAAGTTCTTTGAAAATATTTATGAAACGGTTAGGTAAATAGTTGATAGGGAATCTGATAAGCGGACGACGGCCCTAAATGTAGATCAGTGGTGATTGGTTGGTTGACTAGCCTCGTCAGACTGACACCCACCAATTGGCTCCAGTTCTCAGCAGCATCATGCTTCCTCCGCTCCGCAGAAAAGCTGCTATGATTCGAGAATACAAGAAACCGTAGGAAACCCGGATCTACCTATTCATGAAGATATCCCTGATCTCAAAGACATCAGATTTTAAAAGTCCAGATATTCGCCAATCAGTTATGCGGAGAGATTAAGAAAAAGCCCTTTTGATTCAAACGTCCAGTGGAGAGAAGAATGGAGGTCGAACACCAGCCCTCTGTTTTTGTCTTATTAAATTAGAAACAGCTCTGCTCCCCGGTTTGAATATACCAAGGAAAATATGGACTCCTCGTAATAGGATTCGAACCAATCATGGAATCTGCGTTGAGTTCCTTCATGTTGTTGTTTGGGTCATCAGTCCATAGACTACCGGACGAGTTGGCCGTGCGGTTAGAGGCGCGCAGCTGTGAGCTTGCATTCGGGAGATAGAGGGTTCCAACCCCACCATCGGCAGCTCTGCAGATGGTTTTCCGTGGTTTCCCATTTTCATACCAGGCAAATGCTGGGGCTGTAGCTTAATTAAGGCCACGGCCGCTTCCTTCCCACTCCTAGCCTTTCCTATTCCAACGTCGCCATGAAACCTATCTGTGTCAGTGCGACGTAATTGTGATTACGAACTTCTACTCCGCTACACAGCGAAATGCTGGTAGGGATGCAGCGTTTAAGATAAAACGCTATAATCGCAAAAAACTCGTGACCCTTTCAAGATATTCCGGATTGATTTATACCTCGCTCAATATAAACAGACAGATTTATTTTCTTATATCTATTTATTCAAACAAAACTGACACGGTATATTTTTTTGTTACAGTCTACAAAGGTAGTGTGTTTAAGCGTACAAGCTACGATTTACAATTCTTTGGATGGATATGACAGTATTTCCATTTTTAAAAAAAATTCTTCTTCTTTTACTTCTTAATCTGTTTTCCCTCCAGGGTCGGTTTTTTTCCCTCGGACTCAGCAAGGGATCCCACCTCTACCGCCTCAAGGGCAGTGTCCTGGAGCTTCAGACTCTGGGTCGAGGGATACAACTGGGGAGGATAACCAGTACTTCGCCTAGGCGGCCTCACCTGCTATGCTGAACAGGGGCCTTTTGGAGGGATGGGAAGATTGAATGGGACAGGCAAGGAAGAGGGAAGGAAGCGGCCGTGGCCTTAAGTTAGGTACCATCCCGGCATTTGCCTGGAGGAGAAGTGGGAAACCACGAAAAACCACTTCAAGGATGGCTGAGGTGGGAATCGAACCCACCTCTACTCAGTTGACCTCCCGAGGCTGAGTGGACCCCATTCCAGCCCTCGTACCACTTTTCAAATTTCGTGGCAGAGCCGAGAATCGAACCCGGACCTCCGGGGGTGGCAGCTAATCACGCTAACCACTACACCACAGAGGTGGACATAAAAATTATTTTTATTCATTAAGCAAAAAGTAATAAAATTACATAATTCAACAAGTTTAGGCCCTACTGCTTGATTTTGTACAGTGTTGTAGTGTTGTGTGACTTTCTTTGTTCACTGAATTTCTGAAAATAGTACTTAAAATTTAACAGGCGTCCGGTGATAATAGGCTCTAAATGGCGAGACATAGATAGTTACTATCCAAGATTAAAGTACAGCAACAATGTAAATGTATCTACCAGATAGACATTCAGTTTGCTTTCAAATAAATAACCTAAGTGATGTTATTCCCGTTAAGCATGATTGGATTGTAGGTGAGTTTATCAGATATTTTAAATCCAAACAAGAAGCCACAGCTTATCCACTGTAACTCCGTATTACAGTATATTAGAAATGTTTCTAAAGCACCCCTTAAAATCTAATAGTGCAGATTGTAATTCATTACGTGTATTATAAAAATATTTGAGGTTGTAGGCCTAACTCTTCATTGTATCCGGTGAAAATACCTAAACTGCAATTAACGTAAATAACTTATTTCTTCTCGTCCGGCTCCAGTGCTAAATGAATAGCGTGCTGGACTTTGGCCACAGGGGTCCCGGGTTCGATTCCCCGTAGGGTCAGGAATTTTAACCATCATTGGTTAATTTCCCTGGCTCGGGGGCTGGGTGTATGTGCCGTCTTCATCATCATTTAATCTTCATCATGACGCGCAGGTCGCCTACGGGTGTCAAATCAAAAGACCAGCACCTGGCGAGCCGAACTTGTCCTCGGATACTCCCGGCATTAAAAGCCAAACGCCATTTCATTTCTTTCCACTTATTTCTTACAACGTAAATTGAAAATGACGTGGATTTCTTCCCTCCTTCTTTCTTTCATTATACCACCATTTAGAACTCGGGCATCACCACAATGATCGAGAGTGATTGGGAGAACTTTGCCCAACCTGCCTGCCCGCCCGCGAGACGGAATGCCCAGCGCGAGCACCATCATCCGCTAAGATCTTTATCTGTGATTCCAGTTCCTTACACATCACACTCATTTATATATATAAGAAATCACAGAGGCCCTATGATAACTGCCTTGCAGGCCCCCCTCTTAAACATCAGAGGACCTACTCTAATTCTCTGTGCTACTTATGTCCCATGTCTCACTTCCATACAATGCCATGCTACAGAGGAAAGACTTCGAAACCATCATTCTAATTCCTATACAATGTTCGAAGTGAACCAATTTCTTTTGTTACGAAACCTTCTTTATAAGTAGAACAAACTTTCATCTCCTCAGTGTGACCGTAGTGCTCCTACACAGTTTATTCAGCACCCTCACAATGAAGATTCTTCCGTCGGATGGGGACGTTAAGCCTGGAGTAGACCTCTTGGTTTTATTTGACAGGAGTAGACTATGTGCCGCCACCAGATTTCATCCTCTCTCTACCTCGTTATCACCATGATCGTCGCCATTATAATTTTCTTCTTCTTCTTCTTACACCTAGGAGCGGTGCTCACCCTTGGGAGTCAAATAGAAAGCCCTGCACGAGGCGAACCCAACATGTCTTCGGACAGTCCCGCACTAAAAGCAATAATCTAAAACAAAGAAGTATTAAGGAAGGTTGAACTTCCTCAGACAATAATCACTACCACCACTATTATCTTTGGCTAAGGGAGGTCTTTTTCCCAGGCGCAAGTTCGGGGCTGCCTGGCCGAGGCGGTAAAGGCGTGCTCGGTTCGCTCGGAAGGACGTGGGTTCGAATCCCCGTCAGGAAGCCGTAAAATTTAAGAAACATTTCCACTTCCGGAGGTGCATATGGCCCTGAGGTCCACTCAGCCTACACCAAAAATGAGTACCAGGTTAATTCGTGGGGGCAAAGGCGGCCGACCAAAGCTAACCACTCTACCCCATCACGTGCCGAGCTTAACAATGGTGGAAGCCTTTACCTTCCACTCCTCCAAGGGCCTTCATGGCCTGTACGGAGGTGACTTTGCTTTGCAAGTTCGTCTTTAATATCCAGTTGCACAACTATAGTTTCAGCCTTCCGATCCGACTGATTTCTTGAAGGTCTTGTGACCTTGAAGGGAAACAGCTCGACCTTTGACGACGATCTGGTGAGTGATTGCTGTACAAAGTGTCTTTATCTTGGTTTTTCCTTTCAGTCTTCCTGATGCGCTCACTCGTTCGAGGTAACAATGAGCTGCGACCCGCCGGCAGGCTTTAAATGACATCCACCCATGTACGAAACACTGTCGTTGGAATCTCCCTTCTACCACCAGGTCAAAGGAATGACGACGATAAAATAACAAAGCGAATTAAAACTATGAACATAACAATGACGGGACGAGTAACCTATTACATTAGCCTGTTTATGCCCAGGTGGCTAGTTAGCGACCCAGGATATTCTATTCAGTAATTTTGTTTCATGAGTTGACACTTTCGTTTGTCATGTTTGGCGTGTTAACAAGATGTCTGTGTTGGCGTGCAGACCATTGACGAATGACTTAGCTTGCGGTTTTAAATGTGACAAGTGTTCATTGTCAGTATGACGTTCCACCGTGAGGTACATACATATTCTAAGAACTTTTTTGAAATAATGCGTTAAAAAATTATTAGTTAATTATGTAATTTGTGGGAATAATTACCAATTTACTACATCATGTAAGCTGAATTTCTGCAAAACTACTTGTTATACTTGATAATCATACAAATATTTTGCGTGAGTCACTGACGACCTTTGCGGTAAATGTGTTGACAAAATATGTTACAGGATGTTGGGAAATTAGCTTTATTTTAACGCGTTTTATAATAAATATCTAATAATATTCTACGAAAGAGATAAAGATTTTGCTCATGATGATGTACAGTAGGCCCTATAGAGTAATAAATAAGTTACAAGATAGTGAGCGACTGCAAAAAAATACCTCGTTAATGTGAGCTGGACAGCAGGCAATGGTATGATGGTAAACTGGGTGAAAAGTCAAGGTGTGAGTTTTAAAAAGATGAAAAGTCCTATCTGTTTTAATTACTACGTTGTTTGGGGTGAAAGTTCCATATGGGGATACTCTAAGTACTTAGGTGTTAAGGAGAGATCTCCATTGGGGTAATCACATAAATGGTATTGTAAATAAAGGTTAGTAATATCTTCATGTAGTTATGAACTTATTTAGGAATTGTAGTAAGGATGTAAAGGAGAGGGCAAGAAAGAGGGTAAGAAAACAATTAGTGTATGGTTCCAGTGTATGGGACCTTCACCAAGATTTACTTGATTCGAGAGCTGGAAGGTATCCAAAGGAAGGCTGCTCGAATTTTTCTGGGTTATTTCCGACAAAAGAGTTGCGTTACGAAAATATTGCGAAGTTTGGGCTGGGAAATGAAATGGCGTATGGCTTTTAGTGCCGGGAGTGTCCGAGGACACGTTCGGCTCGCCAGGTGCAAGTCTTTTGATATGACGGCCGTAGGCAACACCTGCGTTTCGTGATGAGGACGAAATGATGATGAAGACGACACATACACCCAGCCCCTGTGCCAGCGGAATTAACCAATGATGATTAAAATTCCTCACCCTGCCGGGAATCAAACCCGGAGCCCTATGACCAAAGGCCAGCACGCTAACCATTCAACCATGGAGCCGGAATGGGCTGGGAAGACTTGGGAAAAAGGAGACGAGCTGTACAACTAAGCGATATGTTCCGAGCTGCCAGTGGAGAGATGGCGTGGAATGACATAGATGCGGTAAGTTTGACTGGTGTTTTTAAAAAGTAGGAAAGATCACACTATGAATATTAAGTTGGATTTGAAGAGGAAAAATTGGGGCAAATATTCGTTTATAGGATGCTCGATAGATTTCCAAATTCTTTAAAATTATTTGAGAAAATATTAGATAAAACAAGTGATAGGGAATCAGCTACCTGGACGACTGCGATAAATGCAGATCAGTGGTGATTGATTGATTGATTGATTGATTGATTGATTGATTGATTGATTGATTGATTGATTGATTGATTGATTGATTGATTGATTGATTGATTGATTGATTGATTGATTGATTGATTGATTGATTGATTGATTGATTGATTGATCCCGGCGGTGGGGCAGTTTTCTGCAGATTCAGGCTTAGGCGATCATGTCATGTTTGAACTTGATCTTGCAAATCTTCCCTTGTGGCAGTGGCTATCATGTCACTGTAAAGAAGGGTCCACGGAACGCCCTTCTTCATATAGTGGGCAATGGCGTCCATGACCAAGATGATCCCTGGTGTACGCTAACTATCCGATAGACCTACAGAGCAACGAACTCGACTCGTTCTATTTACATACAGCATTTTGACCCAATTAACTGGCGATTCAGGAACTGCATGGTCACGGAGAGCATATCAAATCAGTTGATACGGTACGTGATCGAAGGTCCTTTGCAAGTCAAGGCAGGCCAGGTGAGGTGTTTTTCCTCTCTCAATGCTTCTCCATTAGTTGGCGTATGATTATATTATCTGGTTCTTGATTTGCGACAAGAGAAGGCAGGCCTGCCACATTTTAGTCGTGTGGACAGAATTGGGACAGACAAGTTGGAATCAGAGAAAAAACCTGTAAGGCAGTTAAATAATGTTGATGTTATCTTGCATAATGGGTTCGAACCCCACTGTCGGCAGCTACGAAGATGGTTTCCATGGTTTCCCATTTCTTACCAGGCACCTTAATTAAGGTCACTGTCGCTTCATTTCCACTGCTAGCCCTTTCGACCCCATCGTTGCCATTAAGACCTATCTGTTTCGGAGCGATGTAAAGCAATAATAATAATAATAATAATAATAATAATAATAATAATAATAATAATAATAATAATAATAATAATCATCATCATCATCATTTTGAGATAGGTACAAGAATTGTGATTATTAGCCCTTATTTTTTCAATGATTTGTAGTCTAGTTGTTTCATTAAATCTTTATAAATATCGAACTGTGGGTAATTCTTAGTTATTAGTTTTTGTCTTCGTCAGAACCTACTAATTTTTTAGATACAAAATCATTATTAATTTTAACCGGAAGGTATTTATCCAGTCTCATACACCTTGCACACGAAATGGAATAGCTTTGCCATTTGCAAACCAGCCACTAATTCTGAAGGTGTTTGGTAATGAATTTCCTTGCTGTAAATTTATGTTGTTTCATTGTTCTAACACAGTCCATAAGGATTATTATGATTTTTAAATAACATCCTGAATCTTCCAAAATGATAAACCAATAGAAAATACGTGCATTATTATACGAAACAGTAGCGACGACAACGTGCCATGTAGATGATGATGATGATGATGATTATGATAATAATAATTGTACCGGGTGGTACACCTCAACTCCGCACACTTAAAAGAAGCGTCTTAAGGAACGCTATCTCTCATACTAAACGTGAAACAGCTACTGCATGAAATTGGGACATTAATCAGAAGATGCCACTCGTAAATAACCGAGTAATGTGTTATTTTGAAGTTGCCTAAACTGACTGGATTTATTTGTTTTGTGTTTGTTTACTTCAAGGAGTTTGAGCTTTACTCCAAAGATGTCCTTACAAAAACTGTAGTCTTGCACTCTGGTGCACGGTGGAAGAACTAGTGATTTAAAGAAGTTTTGTGTTATGTTTTTTCAACTAAATTAACTTTCATTTATTTTGTTATTTCAAGGTTTGCAACACTTCTTTCTCATTCCGCCAGCTTTTGAATCTGGCCAATCAGGAATTTTCTGTAATCATTTTCCAGCCAATAATAGGCTTCTTGTACATTTTGCATTTGCCAATAAAAATGAGAGGGTGTGTCCGGATTTAGTCCAGAACCCTCTCGAACCGTCCCCCCAGGTATATAAGCTGCGAATTTTTCAAGCTACCTTGTCTTTTGATCGCCGAATTTCTGAGAGTGTGTGTGTTAAGACACGAGGCGGGGAGCCTCATTCTTCGGCAGGCAGTACACCAGCCCAGTTTTAAGCTACCTCCGCGGACTTACACGAGGGGAAGGTTCGAATTTCTAACTATGTAACCACCTGTTTTCTAAAATGTAAACTTTCTTTCGGTTAATGTAAAATTTCATAAAGACTTTAATTGTAAATCGGGGATAGAGAGTGCTTTACCCTCTCGAGTTCCCCTTCAATTTACCTTGAGGTGACTACGTTTTAGTAACCGTTTTTCTTCTGTAAATTACCAAGTAACTTGTTCTTCTAGTCACCTCAGTACTGTGGGATTAGCCTCTGCATCATCGGGCCACAAGCCCAAGTAGGGTTTTAAAACCGAATTTTCAAGGAGCGCAAGTATACGTCTCCATACATTTTGTGTTTGGGCCAGTAATTTAACCTGTTTTTCTTTTCCACGAAGGCTCAGTAGTTTGGTTAATAGATACCCCTGTGTACAAATTGTAAATTATATGTTGGGCCTAGAGAGGCTAGAAATTTGTAAGATTTTTGGTGTAATGTCGCCTTGAGTGGGCTGTAAGAAATTGGAAGCGCCATCTCCTCGGTTAAAGTTGGAGAGCATGTAAGCTCTCTTCTAAGATTGCTAATTTTTCTGTAATATTGAGGGGTGCCTTTGGAAGGCTGTAAATGGCTACATTGTCGGGATTATAAATTTGTAAATTAGGGGCTTGAAGCCCAAATGTCTTAAATTCCCTATTCCGGGGTTTTCTATTCTAGTATCTAAATTGTCATTGTATCTGATACATTGGTTTTCCTTCACTAAGTGAAGACTTTGTTAAGTTTTGAGATTTGAAAAGAAATATAACCTTTATTTTAAAGTTTTATATTAATTTTGATATCGTAAATAGACCCATTCAAGCCCTCACTTTCTTTCACCTCTTTGTGATCCACAAAAACCGGTAACAATAATAATAGTTTTACGTTCCTCTAACTACTTTTACGGCTTTCGGAGACGCCGAGGTGCCAGAATTTTGTCCCGTGGAGTTCTTTTACGTGCCGTTACCGTACGAGGCTGACGTATTTGAGCACCTTCAAATACCACCGGACTGAGCCAGAATCAAACCAAAGAAATTGAGCTCAGGCGACCAGTCCACGATGAGAGTTGTTTCTAAGTTTAATAAAATGATGATTATATGTATTATTATTATTATTATTATTATTATTATTATTCTTTCTTTCTTTCTTTCTTTCTTTCTTTCTTTCTTAATCTGTTTACCCTCCAGGGCAGGTTATTCCCTCGGACTCAGCGAGGCATCCCACCTCTACCGCTTCAAGGGCAGTGTCCTGGAGAGTGAGACTCATGGATTGATGGATACAACTGGGCAGGAGGACCAGTGCCTCACTCAGGCGACCTCACCATCTATGCTGAACAGGGGCTTTGTGCGGGGATGGGAAGATTGGTAGGAATAGACGAGGAAGAGGTAAGGAAGCGGCCGTGGCCTTAAGTTAGGTACCATCCCGACATTTACCTGGAGGAGAAGAGGGAAACCACTGAAAACCACTTACAAAATGGCTGAGGTAGGAATCGAAACCCTCTCTACTCAGTTGACCTCCTGAGGCTGAGTGAACCCCATTCCAGCCCTCGTACCAAATTTCAAATTTGTGGCAGAGCCTGGAATTGAACCCGGACCTTCGAAAGTGCAGATAATCATGCTAACCACTACACCACAGAGGCGGACATTATTATTATTATTATTATTATTATTATTATTATTATTATTATTATTATTATTATTATTATTATTATTATTATTGCCCACCTGATGGCCATGATCTTAAAGTTGTCAAGTCTATATGGCCTGTCACCGTGGTTAGCCGGTTCGAGTCCTGTTGGTGGAAAAAAATCACCATTAGAATGTAGACCGGCAGGGTAGGAGAGGTGGTGGAATACAATTTCTTATCACTGGACTGCGTGCCAAAAGCCTGGATTCAATCACAAACCTCTCATATGGAGTGAGAGCATATGACGCGGTTGATAGTGATTCGTCCGTCGGATGGAAGTATTAAGCACTGACCAGACATCTTGGTATTATTCGACAGGAGTAGACTATGTATCGACAGTGGATTTCACTTTCTCGCTACAACATCATCATCATCATCATCATCGACAACAACAACAACAACAACAACAACAGACATTGCGTTAGGGACTACTAGGGACCACGTTCCAATTTCAATTCTTCATTCTTTGTGTTGTTCCTTCCTTTTCTTCCAATATTCATTCATTGTTTCACCATGTTTCTTTTTTCTTTCTTCAGACCACTTTGTGCCGATTTTCTTTGCCTCCCTCCCTTGGAATCCTTCCATCATTAAATCTATTTTCCTGAAAATTTCTCTTTCTATTACTTCTTCTTCTCTGATGTTGTCTCTTTCCAAGTCTTTTTTGATCTCTTGAATCCAGGTGTCTGTTGACTTTTTCTTCCAAAGATTCGTGAAGATCATTTTGGTTAGTCTATTGTCGTCCATTCTGTAAATATGTCCAAAAAATAGCAGTCTCCTCTTCCGTACTGGTATAGATATGGTTTCTATGTTCTGATAAATTTCGTTATTACTTCTTAATTTCCAAAATTCTCTAGTTTTTAGAGGGCCTAGTATTTTTCTAATAATTCTTCTTTCTAGTACTTCCAATCTTTCAAGTTTATAATTGAGAACTAAGCATTCACTAGCATATAAGCATTCTGGTTTCACAGCTGTGTTGTAGAGCTTTATTTTAAGATTTTTAGATAAACACTTTCTGTTGATGTATTTTTTGTTACACTCTCTGCCCCTGTAGCAGATTTTTCCAAATCATTTTCTTGGATTGTTTCCCTCAAATATTTGAATTGCTTTACCCTTTCAATAGAACCAACATCTGTTTCTAGTAATTTTGGAGCATTTTTTATATTCGTAATGAATTTTGTTTTCTCTGCAGAAATTCTTAAGCCTGCCATCTTGGCTGTCTCTTCCACAAGATTTACTTGTATTGCTGCATTAGTCAGGCTTTCAGAGAATATGGCACAATCATCTGCAAATGCTAGGCAATATATTGCAATACCGTTGTTCTTTCTCTCCAGCATAAGTGGTAATTTATTATGGTGCTTCAGTTTTTCGTTCCAAATTCTCACAACTTTTTCCAAGATACAGTTGAAAAGGAGTGGAGATAAGCCATTATTATTATTCACTTCTTTGTCGAACTCCTCCGTTATATCACCCTATACTATAAATTTAATTCAATGTTTTAACATGACATTAAGTTATGACGGATATCACTTTAACAAGACACGACTAACGTGGATCGTGAAAATCCAAAGGTGATTTACGGGGCACTGCATAATTTAAATCTGACGAGTCTCTTTTCTAGAGGATAATAATTGACATTGAGAAGGGGAGAGGACAAAAAGAGGAACCAGAAATACGGTACAACGTGGTGGTTTAAAATAGGATATTTTCAACATTTATGTTAAGAAGGGCATCAGGTCGTAGCGGAATTTATCAGGACACGATGAATTAGGCTACGCGATGACGGTCATGTAGCTGTGAGTTAGTATTCGGGAGACAATTGAATCGAACCCGAACATCGACAGCTTTCCGTGGCTTCCCATTTTCATACCAACCTTCATTAAGTGTATCACAGTTACATCCCCGAGCTTAAACATTCCTTTCCCAAGCGCCGTGGAAAGCCCACCTAGGAAAACCAAAGCCGTCTCGTAAAGGGTTTGTTGGCCTGTGGCGGAATAGTATCAAGACCGATTCCAATCCTCAAACGCTACTCTCGACTATCCCAAGATGGCGATTCGACTAGCCGAGTATGTTGGAAACGTGGCACATGTGGGAGTAGTGGACAAAAATCAAAATCGTTTTCTTCACGTGTTTATTATCTGCGAAGGCGCTCACTGGCAATTGGAGCTAAACAAACATGTTTGCCGTCGTTGAACTTGACAACTGTAAATATATAGAAAATTCTATCTCGTCCGAGAGTCCCGTATCTAACTTTACAAGGCACTTGTAAACATAAGTCATAACACTGAAAAATATAGTGATAATTAATTAATTATATGACTTTAACATGCCTAAATTTTCCTCCTCTCAGTCATCACCATCACAGTCTATGAAATCATAGTTGTCCATATAGCTATAGCCAGCATAATTTCTAAAATAAACGTCCATATCTGTATCTATCGAGTCCCGTACTTCTTCTTCTGTGAGGATACAGAAGGGTCCGATAAAATAAGCATGTGTGTAATCACTTTTAAACACGAATTGAATCGAGAAGTTTTGCGTGTACGCTGTAACCTTTGTGGAGGGCTTCTTAAGGCTCTTCCGAAAACAGTCCTACGGGTAACTCAAATGATTGTAATATATCAACTCCGTGGACTTAGGTTGAAGCCTTTGGTATCGCAAAAGACCTTTAAGTCTGTTTACATCAATGGCCCTGCCACTTGCAACTACAGTAACTGTAGAATCACAGGTTCCTAATAAGCGTTTCATCAATGCCTGTTATTTCAGAGGTCTTCTTAGGAACAGCGAAGAACCTTGTAGCCGTGTTAGCATCGTTGGAGGACCCAAAGCCTTGTTTTGGTTTATCAACAATAAGGCCCATTTTCTCTTTAAACGCAGTTTTGATTCTCTTTTTTTTTCTTTCTCAGAAAGTACCTTTATTTCTGGACCCCGAACCTGCCAGGATTTGAAGGATAGAAGATACGCAGTATATCGTTGGCCTAGAATGAAAACCTCGTATCTCACAAAGTTCTTCCTGTCCATTATTTCCCTTAAGACTGGTTACGCCTCCCAGCCACACATGAATATGCTGTCCATCAGAACAATGTTCGTTGTGTTGTTTATTCCTATGCCGACGTGTAAAGCAAAATGAACCTTACCGTACCGTACTATAGGAAAGTATGTCTGCGTGACGTATTTACTAACTCCTAGAGTATAATTTTTATAAGGTTAATTTTCCTTTACGCGTCAGCATAGGAAAATAAACCCAACGAACATTGTTCTGATGGACTGCATACCCAAATGTGGCTGGGAGGCGTGACCAGTCTTAAGGGAAATAATGGATAGGAAGAACTTTTTGAGATACGAGGTATTCAGTCTAGGCCATCGATATAATAAATGCTCTTATCATGGCATGAAGGTGAGATAAATCGAATGAAAAGAGAGCTTTGTTTGCAGGCTTATCACAAGGTTTAGCAGAATTCATTTCCGTTGGTCTCAAACCACAAATAAAACAATTTGAGGTTGCGTTGATTCAACTTCGAATGTTCCACGCGCTGCCATCCACCACAGATAAACGCAAATCAAAGGTGATATCTAATGTACAGTCACCAAGGACCGTGCTACAATCACAAGGTTCTCTATACGAGTCTTCATGTCAGATTCTTCTCGTAAAGGCAACTCCGGTAATTCTTTTTCTTTTTCTTTTTTCTTTATTTCTTTCTTTATAATAGGTCTGCAGTACGACTTTGATTCTGGACGATCGTTGCCCCACAGAACTGTTCCCGATAACACATTAGTCAATTGAAGAGGTACGAAGGCAATCAAAGACGTGTATTCCGTATATTCCACATCTGAATCATTGAATTTATGTTTGTAAATACTGTGACCTCCCCTTTTACAGATCAGTTTGGCTGTTACATCCTGTTCTACATTCAACGATTTAGAAATATTTTCAACAGTTTTATACAAACGTTCTTGTAGGTCTACCTGTGACTGAAATACATTGGGGCAAAAGTTCTTTCTTTGCTTGCCTTACACTAGGAAAACAGTCTGCATGAATGCTATTGACGACCGCCCTCAAGGTGGTATATTGCTCTTCAGAAAGATCGAGATATCAAATAAGGATAATGCTTGCATAACGGATAGGCATTTCGACTGTTCCGTATTTCTTGGTGTGTTTTCTTTCGCTACTGCCTGTTTAGCAGCAGAGGAAAGCTGAAGAATTAGTCGCTAAAAGAGGTTCTACACGCTTTTTTCTTTGTTTCTAGCGAACAGTCCTCGAACTGTTTACAGGACGAGCAGAGCAAGCTCCATCGGCCTTCACTTTACTCTGGCAGTGAGCAGTTATCAATGTTGCTACATAGTCCGAGAGCGTACACGGACGGACGATGTTTAGCTAGAAACACCGACCGAATCCTGTGAGACATCCGCCAGTTTTTGCTCAAAGTCACTTGCAGTAAATGAATAAATTTACGTAAACTGTTGTACACATCTTCTGTGCAGTTTTCAAGTTTATAAGCACTACAAATAGCCTTCAGAATTTCCACCTTCTTTCGACTTGCATAGGTGGTTGACATCCACCTATCAAAAATGTATGGGTGTTTCATGGTGAATTCTCCTGAAAAATACGTCATAAAAGTCAAACTTGCGGACAAATGCACACAAAGTATTGATAAACCTAAAGAGAAATGTTAGAGAAAAATATTACTGCAGAGATCTCGAGACATGTTATGGCTTTATTAAGATATCCCTGACATACCAGAAAAAAAACATGTTTTTCAAACGTTCGTCGTAAAGGAAAGCACGTACCTGTACAGAAACTCTCCACTAGTCGCAAGAAGCCTCAGCCTTCACTGTGGTCTCAAACACCGATGCACAGTTAACTGGTGAGTGGGGAGATAGATAGATAGATAGATAGATAGATAGATAGATAGATAGATAAGCAATGGGTGAGCCCTGCCTTGGCAGGGCTCCACACGTAGGTCTATGAAGACCCTTTGTGTCCCTTAAACGGGTTTGCCTAGTCCAGCCCTAGTGCTCCTATAAAGGATACCTGTACCCGGATGTTGGCATTCCTGATGTCTTCCAGGTTCACAAAGTTTGAGCCAAGATATCGATGTCTAGTGCTTGCAAGAGCACACAACACATGCGCGGAGGTCTCTTCCTCCCTACCGCATCTTCTACACATCGGATCTTGACTGATTTTAATGATGTGTAGGTGTCTCTGCAAGGTATTGTGGCCTGTCAACAGTCCAACTACCATTCGTATTCTGGTCCTATTCAAATTTACTAGGACCTTTTTATATCTTTGGCTGGGTCCTTTGATCAGTTCACGTGTCTGCCTTGCCGTGGTTAATCTCTTCCAAATGTCTAAGTGAGACAGGTTTGTCCACTGGGATATTGCCAGTTTCACACTTTGGAGTGATAGTTTGTCAGCTTCTTCATTTCCACTGATTCCTGTGTACCCAGGAACCCATAACAGGGTAACTGGGCTAAGTTCACACAGCTTATCTAACATCCTTTGGCACTCCCATACCATTTTGGATGTTGTTCTGAATGCACATAGTGCTTTTAACGCTACATGGCTGTCGCTGCAAATGGTGATGCATCTTCTACGCCCAGCCATGTTCCATACATGTACAGCACAGGCCAGTATTGCATATACTTCGGCCTGGAAAACAGAAGCATATTTACCCATGGGAAGGGAGAGCCTTGTCTTAGGTCCCCAGACCCAGACCCCGACGCCCGTGCCGTCTCCGTCCGCGAGCCATCTGTGTACCATGTACAGTCCACAGACCTAAGACGGGTACCACCACTGTGAACTTATAGTTCAGATTAAAACTGGGCCGTATCAGGTCCCCGATCATCATTGTCGTAGGCCAAGTCTGGCGAAGCCTTGTAAGAATATAAGCATGACCTCTATTCAGATTCTTTAAAGACCATCCTCCGAGTGACCAGAGGCGGTAAGCACTCATTCCCGCCATCTCCTTAACATATAAATGTAATGGTGGTGGTGGTGGGGGGGGGGGGAGAAGGCATAGATAGGATGGCCTCCATTGCATATAATGGTGTAGTATCCAGTGCCCCTATTATTCCTAGACACGCAAGTCTTTGGACACTGTTTAACTTGGTGGTCACAGTTTTACTTTCAGAACCTGGCCACCAGACTAAAGATGCTTAGGTGATCGTAGGCCGTACAATAGAAATATAAAGCCATTGGACCACCCTAGGTCCTAGACCCCAAGTCTTACCGACGGCCCTGCGACAGGCCCACATAATCTTGCGAGCCTTATCGTGAGAGGGGAGGTAACGACTCGGTTTGGTCGAACAGCGTCGCTTCGAGCGCTCACTCTGTTGACTGTGGGAGTTTAATCTATTTGCGACGTGGGCTTTATATCTCAGGAATCAATTGTAATTTATTCCGTGCTACTCACATTTAAGATACAATTGTTACTTTTTTATTTTTGTCCATTGGTCGACGCACTGTGCGTGGGTGTAATTTCATAAAAGTTGACGATAAATATTAGTTTCCTTGTAGAATATACAGTAAGTGTGCGAGTGTATTTACATGACTTGGTGAACTGTATACGCAGTAATGTGAGAATGTTTGTTTTGATCATGTTGTAAACCGGGTTTAAGTCGAACTGCAGCAATGCCTCTCATACAACTATATTAAGTTCCCTAAAGAATAAAACTTTAAGAGAGAAGTGGATTAGGAATAGCCTATACATAGTGACTATTTTGAAGTCGACGACAAAACAGTATCGTGTATTCATCATTTTCAGAATAAATCTGAGGATAGGGAAGATTTTTTCTAATTCTAAATGGTGAAGCTATTCGTGTTCCGGCCTCGCAGTTTAGGGGTAGCGTGCTTGCTTCTTATCTGAAGGCCCCGAGTTCGATTCCCGGCCTGTTATGGATTTTTACGTTGATCTGAGGTCTGGTTCTAGGTCCACTCGGCCTACGTGATAACAATTGAGGAGCTATCTGACGGTGAGATAGCGGCCCCAGTCTAGAAATCCAAGAATTATTATTATTATTACTATTATTATTATTATTATTATTAGTCCGTTTACCCTCCAGGGTTGGTTTTTCCTCGGACTCAGCGGGAGATTCTACCTCTACTGCCTCGAGGACAGTGTCACCGAGCGTGATACTTTGGGTCGGGGGATACAATAATAATAATAATAATAATAATAATAATAATAATAATAATAATAAATCTTCATTAAACACTTAGGCCTGAAAAGAGCTGCACCACCTCGGAATTGAGGGCACGATTTTTAAAAAAAATTATATTTGTTCGTGGCGTCGACCTCTGTAGATCTTTTGCCATTACTTTTGTAGCCGATCTCGAAATAATACGCCTACACGAACAAATAATAATAATAATAATAATAATAATAAAACCGAACCCGAAAAATAATAAAATAATATTGATAAAATTGGACGCGGAAATAATAATATTGACACTTCATAATACGAATATGGAGAATAGAAAAATGGCACTGTAGCGGCGATTTCACATCTAAGCTTGGAAACGTGACGGTTAACTTACTCATAACTTATAGGCCTAATAAACGACAACTAATGAAGGACTGTGGAAGGTGCGGGATACCTATTGAGGTCCATGAGAAGGTGTGACGTTATGGGGAAGGAAAAGTTCACAAGAATCACCCCCTAGCTCAATTATATTAAAATTAACAAAATACAACTTCAAAAGAAACAAATAAAAGAATTGCAAATTAGCAGATACTTAACATATTAAAACCAAGGATGTTTAAATAAACTTTAACAAAAGATACAGATCCACGAAACCGAAATCAAGACATAATAGAGATACTTAAGTAACTTAGTAAAACACAAGGTTTAACATCGTAGGATTATGCAGAATTACAATGTGTTGTCGATAACAAATGCAGGTGAAAGAATTGAAATTAAAGACAACGGGAATCTAGGGCAAACTTAGACACGTTGAATTTAAAACATTGAAAATTACATTAAACGAGAAAATACCGAAATACAGAAGGAACTAAATAAAAATCAAACGTAATCAGGAAACATGGAAATAGCACTTACCAAGAAGGGTAGGAGGGGAACTAGGCCCCGAGCGCGAACGCTCGCTAGGGCGGTTGGATGGAATATGACGCCAAGAACTCGCATCACACTCACAAAGCCGGAAGAATACCGGAAATGACCCGATTACAAACAGCCAGTAGGATACAAATTCCACTAGATTCCCGTTTTTTCGCCAATTGAAAAGTTCGTTATTTTGGCCAATCCAATTGCATGACCATATATGGCCATCACCTAAACTCTCCACGTGCAGTACCTACAGGTCCAAAGGTTATGTACCGCACGCATTTAAAGCACAATATTAACATTTTCGGCACACAAAATATACAATGAATCTTCTACTTCATACAATAATTTTAAAAAATCAATAAATTCTTCAAGTTACATAAAATTTTAATACAAAAATCACTTCAAAAATAATTCTTGCATCTTGCAATGTTCATTCGGTCCAAAATATAAAATGGTAAAGCGTATAATAAATTATTTTCAAACGTTCGTGAGTCCAAATTCTTTTCTTGATGTTTTTTTAACTAAAAGGTAAACAGTTTACATTTCCAAACTCAATAATATATTTTCACAAAACACAATTCTTACTTCCAGTTCTCCGTCCCACCACCGTCTATAACTTTCACCATATGATAGGAACCTGCGTGTAAGTGGAACTGCGGAAGTGTAGAGTGTTACGAAAGACATAAACACCCAGTCCCGAGGCCAGCGATATTAATCATTTACAATTAAAATCCCCTGAACCGGCCGAGAATCGAACCCGGGGTCGCCGGGTGACAGGCGGACGCGTTGCCGCCTACACCGTGGGGGCGGATGGACACGAGTTTACTTTACTTTACTTTTTCCTTCCAGCGCTTAATCTACAAACGTCTGTGAACTATACGCATTCACAATCCTCTATTTGCAACTTACCGAGCAAGTGCCTGTGAACACTTTGCCTAGTATACTGATCAATGAAATTCGTCTTCTTATGACGCCGTCTCCCTCCGAAAGTTGGCGATCCAATTGATTATGATTACACTCGAAACGGCAGCACGGAAGATTTCTATCGACGTATGCCTCGGTTTTTATATTTTCTGTTACAATTTGCTTTAAGTCGCATAGCACACAGTTAGGTCTTAATGGAATGATGGGATAGGAAAAGGCTAGGAGTGGGAAGGAAGCGACCGTGGTCTTGACTAAAGTACAGCCCCAGCATTTGCCTAGTGTGAAAATGGGAAACCACAGAAAACCATCTTCAGGACTGCCGACGGTGGGGTTCGGACCTACTATCTCCCGAATGCAAACTGACTGCTACGTGACTCAAACCACGAAACCACTCGCTCAGTCGATAATTGTTGAAACTCTCCCTGTTTCCTATCTTATACTCGTAGATAGGTGAAATTACTGTTTTGCTAGACATAATAAGAAGGTACTTTACTTGAGTTCCATGCTAATCCTATTGCTCTGCGAAGTCATTTTTTCCTGCATTCCAACTATATTTCACCATTTCAGGTCTATTTAATAATAATAATAATAATAATAATAATAATAATAATAATAATAATAATAATAATAATAATTGAACAAGACTTCCAGCGAAGTGAGTCCCTAGAATATTACAGCGGTTTTGAATATAAGATACAAGGGTACACGCCTACCTCGCTCTTCTTTCGGAGGAAAGATAGAACTTTAGCAACATCAAACGAAGGAGACTGATTGCCTTGATACTTCGACAACCTTTAAAAAAAAAAAAAAGAGGTAATCCCATCGGAAGCAACAAATCAACGTGCCAAAACCTGCCTTTTTCTCCCCTCCTCCTCCTCCTCCTGCCCTCAGGATCACGATGAGATCTAACGCTACATAGGTAGACTGAAAAGCAAGGCTTCTGGAGAAGACACCGTGATGGCGGAACTATGGAAATACGCCCCGGAAGATGCAATAGACATGTTGCATAAGATTCTCATTGACAAATGGGAGGAAGAAATACTGCCAGAGGACTTCCATCCTTTATATAAGCAAGGCAGTATCAAAGATGTAAATAACTACCACGGAATCTCATTACTCCTGGCATACAAGATTCTATCGTTATCCATCCCAGAACGGCTGGAACAGCGCTCGCTTGGAAAATACAAGGAAGTTTTCGGAAAGGCCGATCAGCAGCAGAGAAAATCCACAATCTTAAAGCGATAATAAGATATCACACGTTGAGAGGCCGAACATACGTGTGTACATTTGTAGATTTCATCAAGGCACACATTTCCAACGACCACGATGTGTTGCTTCAAATAATTGCAGAAATGGGAGTCGATGAAAAACTGCTAGTGGCAGTACGAACACCCTGAATAATATCATCTTCAAAGTAAAATTCCAAGGATAATTCTCTGCATCCATTGAAATTAAAACTGTAGTTAAACAGGAGACGGACTCTCGTCACTGCGTGCTGGAGAAAGTAACTCAGGAATGGCGTCAGATACCCAAGCTAGAAACTTGTTCAGACATTTAAGGATTGGGACGAAGAAGAACGGAGTGGAATTGAATGCTTAGCTTTTGCGGATGATATAGCAATAATAACAGAGAACTTGGAAAGCTGCGGCAGAAGAAATTAATGTGCTGAAAGAAGTAGTAGAACAAACAGGCTTGCGGATAGCCTTTGAAATTACGGAAGTAATGTCAAACATCAAAGAAAATACGACCCTACACGAAATATGGAAAAACAAACCGTGTACATAAGCTTCAATTCCTTGGTGAGTGGATCTAATCAAAAGGACAGATACAGAGGCCTGTAATGTTTTACTTCATAAGAACACTGAAATGTCATAGGGTTACTGATTTATTCTTACAAAGAATTATCCTCTGCTACAACAGCATCAAACATCACCAAGACTACTATATTATTACTTTCATGGAGTCCATATTAAGTAGATAGCAAGAGTATGTTAACGTCCATGGAGGCTCAAACTCCTTAGCTGTGTAGCGAACAGGTACGGTCAGTTAGATAATTCTCCACACTCCCCACCTTGAGCCGTATCACGGTTGCTCAACTCCAATGGATGTACCAGTTGAATGGGTCTTCGAAATACTCTCCCCTCTTTGTCAGTCAGCTCACAGGACCTGATCTTCCCATCTCGTCCCATGATGAGTTTGGAGATTCTAGCTATCTTCCAAATTTGCCTTGGTAGTTTATCGTCGCTTAGTAGCGCCAGATCTCCATGTTGAAGAAGTGGACGATTCTGGTTCCGTTGCTGAACTTCATGGAAACTATTTAGATCCAATAGATACTCGTTCCTCCACTGCTTCCAAAATGTGTTCAGTGCAGACTGTTTTTCTATCCACATCTGATTCATTTCTTCTTTTGTTTTGTTACTATCTTCAACATTGGTCTTTCTGTCTGGTAGCCTTGTTGTGTTATCACCAATAAGAAAATGTGCTGGTGTCAGCGCACGATGCTGAGGATCGTTTTCCACATACGTCAAGGGTCTACTGTTGATTGTTGCTTCAATTCCGACGAGAACTGTGTAAATTTCTTCATCATCGAACCGCCTGCTTCCTAAGGCTTTCTTCAAACAGCTTTTCACTGTCTGTACCATTCTCTCCCAGAATCCTCCCCACCAAGCAGCGCGTTCGACTATATATTGCCAATGAATATTTTTACCATTCAAAAAATGCACAATGTCTTCTGTTTTCAGATTTTCCCATAATGTGCTAAGTTCTCTTTCAGCTTTCTTAAATGTTCGTGCGTTATCGGACCAAATTGTTCGACATAAACCTCTTCGTCCAATAAATCGCTGTAAGGCGTGAATGAATTTCTCCGTACTCATATCTGTCACAAGCTCCAAGTGTACAGCGCGTGTTACAGCGCATGTGAACAATGCAATGTATCTTTTCCGTAATATGCCTCCATTCTTGGAATATAACGGACCTGCGAAGTCCACACCAGTGGTCTCAAATGGTCTGCTAGGAGTTACGCGTTCTGCCGGAAGAGGGGGTTCAACTTCCGAAGCTGCCTTTGCTTTAAGTTTTTTGCACGGTAAGCACTGTCTAATGATTTTCTTGATGATCTGTCGTCCTCGAAGTATCCAAAAGTCTGTCCTTAAAATACTCAACAAAATTCGAGTTCCTACATGGAATTGGGTTTTATGTTCCTCTTCTACTAACAGTTTTGTGAAATGGTGGTCACCATTTAAAATAATGGTATGTTGCTCGTTTTCATCTAAACCGGCAAATTGTAAACGTCCACCAACTCTAAGAATGCCATGTTTGATGAATGGAGAAAAGTTTCTAATTTTGGACTGCTTGGGTAGTTCTGACCTTTTCTGTAGTGCTTCTATTTCTTCTGGGAACGATTCTCTCTGTGAATGTTTAATCCAAAACAGCTTTGCAGTTTGAATTTCGTCTAATTGTAGTGGGCCTAACGTTTTTTCTTGACAGCGTGTATTTCGTGTAAATCGCCAAATCCATGCTGTAATCCTGAGAACTTTGGTTAATCTGCTATATCTTGTAATATCGAAAATCGCTTCTGTCTGTTTAGCTGCGGTAGCATGGGATACTGTTTTCTTTCGTTCTATTCCTGTTTTATCAAGTTCTGTTTGTGATATTTCAACTGATTTCGGCCAATACTCTTCTGGTTTTATAAGCCAGTCTGGACCATGCCACCATGAGTTACTTTCACGCAGTTGATTTGCTGTTAGCCCTCGTGTTATATGATCTGCAGGGTTTTCCTTGCCGGGGCAATGACGCCACTGTGTTGGGTGTGACCTTCGATGAATTTCATGTATTCTGTTCGAGACGAACACGTTCCATTCCGACGCGTTTCCTCTTATCCAGTGTTATGCAATGGTTGAATCGGTCCAAAATTGGACGTGGTGTAATTCCAAGTGTAGTTCACGTTTGACATACTCCGAAAGACGAACTGCTATGATAGCTCCCATGAGTTTTAGTCGTGGTAAGGATATTTTCTGAACTGGTGCGAGTCGATTTTTGGCTGTGATTAATTCGATCCTGACATGTTCGTTTATGGTCGTCTTGATGTAAACTGCTGCGCCATATATTCGTTCGCTGGCATCACTGAAAATGTGCAGTTCTCTGGTCTGGTCTTGCTTGATCCAAGATCCTATCCATCGTGGAATTTTAACTGTGTGTAAGCTTTTTAAACCTTCTAGCCAGTGGTTTCACTTCTGAACTAAATCATGTGGCAAAAGCTCATCCCAGTCGAGGTTTCTCAGCCAAGTTTCTTGGAAAATAATCTTTCCTGTAATTGTTGCTGGTGATAGGAGGCCTAATGGATCGTAGATTCTTGCTGCAGTCTTCAGAACAACTCTTTTAGTACAGGGCATGAGTGCTGCTGTACTTACGGTATTCTCGAACGAGAAGTAGAATTCATCTGTATCCGTATCAGTTGGAATGCCTAAAATAGATGTATTTTGGCGGACCACTTCTTTCGTTTCTCGCCACACGTGGTTCATTGTTATTGAGTTTGATAACCATTTGGAAAGTGGAATGCTGATCTCATTGAAACAATTTTTCATCTCTGTATAAATGTCTATCAATTCTTCATCCGTGTCTCCGCCTGCTGCTAGATCGTCAACATACACGTTGTCTTCTAGAATTCTTAATGCGTTTGGATATTTGTCTTTCATCACCGTTGCTAGTTGTCTTAAAGTTGCTGCCAGCAAATACGGGCTGCATGTCAGCCCAAATGGGAGTCGACAGAAACGGTATATTGTGGTCTCATTGGTTCTCAGCCACCCTTCTTCTGAACGAATCATTTTAAACCAGAAAAAACGAGTGGAATCTCTGTCTTTCTCATTCAGAATCAACTGTAAAAAGCTCTGATTCCCGTCTGCTGCAATGTATTTGTTGAACGTTCGTAACCGAAGTAAGGTTGCTGTTGAATCTGGATTCAGATTGGGGCCAGATTCTAAGTTGCTGTTCAAAGACAATTCGCCTTTCTCATGTGAAGAAGCGTCAAATACGATCCTCACTTTGGTTGTTTCATGATCATCTCGAATTACTGCATGATGTGGCATGAAGAATGTTTTTCCTCTTTGTGATTCCTCACTACAGAATTCAACTTGTTCGTTCTCAATGTGTTTCTGCATTGCTTGTCCATAGCGTTCTTCGTATTTCTTATCTCTTGCAAATCGCTTCTTCAGACTATCGAAACGCTTTAATGCAATATTCCTGTTGTCATGTAGATTAGGTTCATCCTTTTTCCAAGGTAGGAATACTGTGCACCGTCTGTCAGTTATCGCAAATTGTTCATTGGTTGTTGTCAAGATCTTCTGTTCCTTGGCTGTGAATTTGCGAGTTTCATCATCCCTGATTCCGATGCTCTCTAGCTCCCAGAATCTCCTCAATAGGTTGTCTGTTTCTGAGTGAATGAAGTATGAATTTGTTTCTTTTATCGAAATCCCAGTGCGATTTCCAAATAGAATCCAACCAAAAATACTTCTGCGAATGGTGAGTGAGTCTGATAAGCGGATGATGTCATCTTGGAAGATACGTTCATGGTAATCAGCGCCAACTAATATTCCAATAGAGATGTTCTTCGATATTTCATCAGCATCTGCAAATTTTAAACTGCTGAATTGTTGCCTAATATCCATTGGAACTGGTCTCAGAGCTTGAAAAGTATGTGTAGCTTCTAAAGCTTCTATGTTGATTGCAGTTCCCGTGGCTGCTCCTGTAAGTTGAAATCGTACTCGGTTGCGTATTGTTGCTTTACCGTGATGTTCAAGTGTTGAAATAATTAAGGACTCTTTTCCAATGTTTTCCAAGTTTAGTTTATCTGTTAGATCTTTGACGATATAACTGCGTTCACTTCCGGCATCAAGTAGTATTTTTGTCATATGCTGATTGCCGTTGCGATCAGAAATCCATACTAAAGCTGTGTTCAAAAACATCTCATGCAACTGTGTATTCTTTGTCTCTGCAGTATGGACAGCTGTAACAGTTGTTTCTTTCGTAAGTGACTCCCCTGTGGTTACTGCCGTTATTGTATCCAAGGATGACTTGCAAATGGATTTATGATGTCCTGTGTTATTACAGACTCGACATTTCTGATCTTTCTTTTTACAGTCTTTCATTTTGTGGTTTTTGGCTAAACAGATGAAGCATCGTCCATCTTTCTTTAATTTTTCTGATCTGGCTGCAACTGAGACTATTTTATGGCATTCGTTACTCCAGTGGCCTCTTCTATCGCAAAAGGCGCATGTGATTGGGTTTGTTTTTATTTCATCGCTGTACGTTAGTTTAGGTGGATTATTTTGCTGTTCAGTATGCTTACTCTTTTTTATTTCTTTCTTGTATTGACTGGTGTGTAGATTCATTGTTGTAGAGAACTGTTCTCCTAAACTGTCACTGAACTCGTTCAACTTCTCTGATTTTTCTTTGCTGAGTACCCATTTGTCCAGGAAATTCATCAGGGCATCCAAGTTACCATCATCGCCCTGCGTAGTGTACCAGGCGAATTTTGTTTCATCTGGAAAGGCACGTAAAATATCTGCAGATAAAAAGGAACCAAGCATGCAGGCATCAAACCCAAGTCCTTTAAGAGCTGCAATATTCATCTGGCAACTGTTATATATGCTTCTCAACTCGGTAGTAGTTGGATCTGAATGTTTTCTCAAGGTACGGAAGAAATCGATATGTTCCTGTTGCTGTAATTTAATGTTGTCGAAGCGTTCCTTCAGCTTCTGAAGTGCGATCTTGTAATTTTCCTCTGACATTTTCAGCCCACTGATGAGATGTCTGGCTTCTCCTTCTACCAAGTTCCATAGATACAGATGTTTGTCAACTGGCGTAATTGCCGAATTATTATGAATTGCTGATTCAAATTGCTGATAAAATCTTGGCCAGTCTGAAAAGGTGCCCATGAAAGGTTTAATTTCAAGCTTAGGTAAGCGTGGTCTCACGATTGCAGACTGAAGAACAGTTGTTTCATTCTTTGCGTTTGATTGCTGCTGGGGAAACCTAATTTCTGTGATCTTCTTGTTTGCTATTGCAATTAGTTTTCGGCCTTCCATTTGACGGTTTTCACACTCTTCTGCATCCCGTTCGTTCGCATCGTCTTCCTGCAACGCCTGTATCCGTTTCTGAATTTCGCTCAAATCTAGTAGTAGTTCGTGTAATCTTTGCGCTAATATTTCCATTTCGATGTCATCATATCCATCTTCGATCGCTGTTCGTAGTCTTTGAACAAGTCTAGTTTCCGACGATCTGGTTGCTGTTCGAATGCGTCTTTCAGTCTGTAAAATGTTTGCATTTGAAACTGTAAACTGAGCAGTAGGTGCGTTAATATTCGTATTTTCCATGTTTCACTGAACTGAATTATGCACGAATACCGTTAACGAAAATAACACACACTACGTACATGGACATTACCGTATTCCTGTCTTTAACCTATATCTGTACTGTAATTGGTATTTCACTGCAACCGGAAGTTACACTGCATTCGTAAACAGTCCGGGTTTCCGTATTATGTTTTTACGACAGTTAAATCTTAAGTGTTGGTTATAGTACTGATCCTGTCAACAGAGGCTTTACACACTTGTAATATTCACTGTTTTTGCGACGCACTTTGAAACGTACACTGATGTTTCGTAACACTTCAAATGAGTCTGTTCGTAATGTATATAATTACGTATATTCCTTCAAATGTATATCCGTTGCTTAAGAAATTGAATGTAAGTAGAGATCTTACTTGGGTTAGCTGGTTTCTTGTTGATACGGCGATGTTGCGTGATGCTGCTTACCGTTGTCTGTCCGCGTTTTTCTAGCCGCTAATCGTTCCATAAACGGGTTTCGGCACCATTGTGTAATGTTTTACTTCATAAGAACACTGAAATGTCATAGGGTTACTGATTTATTCTTACAAAGAATTATCCTCTGCTACAACAGCATCAAACATCACCAAGACTACTATATTATTACTTTCATGGAGTCCATATTAAGTAGATAGCAAGAGTATGTTAACGTCCATGGAGGCTCAAACTCCTTAGCTGTGTAGCGAACAGGTACGGTCAGTTAGATAATTCTCCACAAGGCCTTTGTGGCCAAAGAAAAGAGGAAGAAGAAAAAGAATCAGAAAATGAAGGTAGCTCTCCAGATCACCCGGATCATGTATAACAAAATGTGCTTTTCTATAAAAACCAACATTCATAAGTACAACACTGTCATCATGCCGGAGTCTCCCTATGCGTCAAAATACCTTACCCTCCGTGAGAAATGTGTGCTCGCTAAGATTATTTATTTATTTATTTAGGAAATGAAAACGACGAGAAGACGATTTACAGAGTTCCGCAATTAAAAATATATTTACAATGGAGTAGCACAATGCAAAGATAAAAAATAAAAGAGAACATCATCATCATCATCTGTATCATCTGTTTACCCTCCAGGTTTTTCCCTCGGACTTAGCGAGGGATCCCACCTCTACCGCCTCAAGGGCAGTGTCCTGGAGCTTCAGACTCTTGGTCGGGGGATACAACTGGGGAGTATGGCCAGTACCTCGCCCAGGCGGCCACACCTGCTATGCTGAACAGGGGCCTTGTGGAGGGATGGGAAGATTGGAAGGGATAGGCAAGGAAGAGTGAAGGAAGCGGCCGTGGCCTTAAGTTAGGTACCATCCCGGCATTCGCCTGGAGGAGAAGTGGGAAACCACGGAAAACCACTTCCAGGATGGCTGAGGTGGGAATCGAACCCACCTCTACTCAGTTGACCTCCCGAGGCTGAGTGGACCCCGTTCCAGCCCTCGTACCACTTTTCAAATTTCGTGGCAGAGCCGGGAATCGAACCCGGGCCTCCCGGGGTGGCAGCTAATCACGCTAACCACTACACGACAGAGGCGGACTAAAAGAGAACAATGAAGAAAAAATCATCTAACGACACAAGTAGCAGAAGAAAATTAAAAACTTAACAAAATAACTGCACAGACACAACAATTAACAATAAATCATAAAGGCCAAAGAAAAGAACGAGGAAAATTAAATATTGAAAGTAAAAGGAAGAGAATAACTTATAACTAGGCACAGTAAGATATGACACATAAGTAATGGTATAGTACAGTAAAAATAATACATTATATACAATACAGAGGACAGCGATCAGAAGAGAAAAACAGGAATATGAAGGAAATGATCTTGGTTATGTTAAGAAAGAATCGATTAAAGGAAGCATACGAAGAAGAGCCTCCGTGGCTCAGATGGCAGCGCGTCGGCCTCTCACCGCTGGGTACCGTGGTTCAAATCCCGGTCAGTCCATGTGAGATTTGTGTTGGACAAAGCGAAGGTGGGACAGGTTTTTCTCCGGGTACTCCGGCTTTCCCTGTCATGTTTCTTTCCAGCAACACTCTCCATTCTCATTTCATAGCATCTATCAGTCATTAATAAAATCGCTTTGGGAGTGGCGACCCCATCGTACTAACAGCCTATATCTGCTTCATTCATTCCATCCCTGACCCGGTCAATGACTGGAAAACAGGTTGGAGGTTTTCATTTTCACGGAAAAAAAAAAAAACGTCCAAGTTCCTGTCAAAAGATAAAGAGTTAAGGAGGGTTGGAATGCGGATAAACGAATAAAGTTCTTTGAACAAGAGAGAGGCGGGAATACGGAATATAAAGGGGTGGATTTATCCCAGTTTTGCGAGTTAGAACATGTAGGGAAAAGAAGGATAAAGAGAAAGGAAGATTCATCACAACATACTTGGTCCAAAACCGGATTTCCATAAGAAAACTTAGACAAGACATCTACTCCAATATAGAAATTAGCACGGACACAATGCGCAAACGTCGGGTTCGCTTCTACCGTCACCTACAATGGATGGACTTCTCTCGATGGATAAACGGCATTTTTAAACAATGTTTAATTAAAACCAAAAAACAACAGTTCCCTGGTACGTTAACGTGAAGAAATACCTCGAAGAAATGGGCGTACGAACAAAAGCCGCGCTTGACACAGCAAGCCAGAGAAAACCTACCGGATCAAACGAAAATGGAATACACGCCAGAATGCATAATTAAACTTATCGTGATCCTAAGTTGACCGCTTGGCGAATACATAATCAGTTCATATGAACAAAATTTATTTTATCTGTTGTTTGGGTGAATTTATAAATAAATAAATAAATAAATAAATAAATAAATAAATAAATAAATAAATAAATAAATAAATAAATAAATAAATAATACGGAGCGAGTAGGGTACGCGGTATGGGTCATGTAGCTGTCAGTTTGGATTCGAAAGATATGGGTTCGAACCCCGCTATCGGTAGCCCTGTAGATGGCTTTCAGTGATTTCTTATTTTCGCACCAGACAAATGCTCGGGTGTTATTATTGTCCGACTCGTTGGCTGAACGGTCAGCGTACTGGCCTAAGGTTCAGATGGTCCCGGGTTCGAGTCCCGGCCGGGTCGGTTAATTCCAATGGCACGGGGGCTGGGTGTATGTCTTGTCTTCATCGTCATTTCATCCTCATCACGACGCGCAGGTTGCCTACGGGCGTCAAATAGAAAGACATGCACCTGGCGAGCCGAACCCGTCCTGGGATATCCCGGCATTAAAAGCCATACGACATTTCATTTCATTATTATTATTATTATTATTATTATTATTATTATTATTATTATTATTATTATTATTATTATTATTATTATTATTTTGCTAGTGGCTTTACGACACAGATAGGTCTTATGGCGACGATGGGTTAGGAAAGGCCTAGGATTTGCAAGGAAGCTGCCGTGGCCTTAATTAAGGTACAGCCCCAGCATTTGCCTGGTGTGAAAATGGGAAACCACGGAAAACCATCTTCAGGGCTGCCGACAGTGGGATTCGAACCTACTATCTCCCGGATGTAAGCTCACAGCCGCGCGCCCCTAACTGCACGGCCAACTCGTCCGCTATTATTATGATTATTATTATCATCATCATCGAGTTTGCCTGTGAACTAACTGTAGACACTAGATCGTTCGGAACGGATCGAGACAGGGAGATCCACTGTCACCAGTCCTGGTGAACATCGAGCTTGAGAAGGTGAAATGTGAAACCGGTCGTACCAGGGAGATGGAGACGGTCGAAACTGACACGAGGCTGCGAACGATGTCGTGATTATGGGCGAAACCCTGGATCAAGTAACAGCTGATTCATCTCAGCTTATGCAGGAAGTAAGGAATGTAAAGGAAAGTTGGCCCAAGTATATGATTGGTTCGTGCCGAGAGAACTGATACCATCAATATAATACGGACAACGTTTTGTGCGAGTGAGATGTTCAAGTATCTGGATTCGATACTGAATATTAAAAGCGAGGTGGTAAAGTGGTAGTGACGATTACTGGTTTAAAGGCAACAATAACCAGACGTGAAAAAAAAAAAGAAAAGAAAAAAGGAGTCTGACCCTTCCAAAATTGAAGGTATCGGTGAAAAATGGGGAAGGGCCATGAAGGGCGTGAAATTGAATTACAGTAGTCCCTAAGTCTCGCATATCTAATGCTGACGAAGTCTGAAGAAAACAAGAAGTAGGGGCTGATGACCTAGATGTTAGGCTCCTTTAAACAGCAAGCATCATCATCATCATCATCATCATCATCAAACAAGAATTATCCAACAGAGATCAGATGAATATGAAATGGCGTATGGCTTGTAAGTGCCGGAAGTGTCCGAGGACAAGTTCGGCTCGCCAGATGCAGGTCTTTTGATTTGACGCCTGCGCGTCGTGATGAGGATGAAATTATGATGAAGACGACACATACAACCAGCCCCATGTCAGCGAAATTAACCAATTATGGTTAAAATTCCCGACCCCCCCCCACCGGGAATCGAATTCGGGACTCCTGTGACCAAAGGCCAGGACGCTAACTATTTAGCCACGGAGCCGGGGACACAGAGATCATATATATATATATATATATATATATATATATATATATATATATATATATATTTCTTTTTTTTTTTTTTTTTTTTTTTTGCAATTTGCTTTACGTCACACCAACACAGATAGGTCTTACGGCGACGATGGACAGAAAAGGGCTAGGAGTGGCAAAAAGCGGCCGTGGCCTTAATTAAGGTACAGACTCAGCATTTGACTGGTGTGAAAATGGGAAACCACGGAAAACCATCTTCAGGGCTGCCGACAGTGGGGTTCGAACCCACTATCTCCCGAATACTCTATACTAGCCGCACTTAAGCGACTGCAGCTATCGAGCTCGGTGCACCCAAATTGAGAGCCCCGTTCATTCGCCTCTTACGAGAGACAGAGGGCACCGTAGATGTCTTCTGCACCCGTACTCAGAGGTGAAGAGTTGATGAAGGAGGTATAAGGCCCGGGCTGAGTAGCTAAGCTCAATTTGGTATTTATTTATTTATTTATTTATTTACTTATTTATTATTTATTTATTTATTTATCGTATCACTGTTAGTTCCGGGAGTGTTCGAGGACATGTTTGGGTCGCCTGATGCAGTTCTTTCTAGTTGACTCCCGTGGGCGACGTACGCATCTGGGTGTGAGATGATAATAATGAGGTGGGCAGAGGGTAGCCGGAGTTGGAACATAGCTTACTCTTCGAATAACACAAAGGGGTCTGATCAAGGCTTGACGTAACCATCTGACAGACGAATCCCTATCCACAGCCTCATATGCCCTCACTCCAAATGAAAACTGCGGAGAGAATTGGAATTGAATCCAAGCCTTTGGCACGCAATCTGGTGATTATAAATTGTACACCATAACCTCTCCTACGCTGCAGGCTAATATGATAATGTCCAAGTAGAGGAGGAGTTGACTAGTACTAACGATTATTGTAATTTACCTACGGTAACAAAGACATCTACAATAAGATACAAAAGTTGAAAACTAGTAAAGCAGCTGGAATTCATAACATTTCTGGGGACAATAACGGCGTGTGGCCTCTGAAGAGGCCTGGCGCAGATCTATCGAGATGAACGCCGTATGGGCGACCTGCGCTTCTGTGAGGATTTGGCCTTACCTGTGATGAAGACAGCACTCACACCCAACCCCAGAACCATCGGAATTAACCGATGAAAGTGAAAATCCCTGACCCGGCAGGGAATCGAATTCGAGACCCCCTGGACCAAAGGCCAGCTCGATCACTATTTAGCCATGGGGTCGCAAATTTCTGGGAATATGCTAAAGACAATGGGTTGGAATATAGTACCATATCTGAATATTTGATTACCGTTCACATGAATGAGCTATACAAAATGAATTGAGAGTTGCTATAGCAGCCCTCTGTGTATAAAGGAGAGGATGATAAATACGTTGTATTAGCCCAATAATTATTATAGGCCATTAGCTTGATATGTGTTGCATGAAAGCATTCTTTCTGGTTATATCGGACGCCGGGCTGAGTGGCTCAGTCCGGTGGTATCTGAAGGTGCTCAAATACGTCAGCCTCGTGTCGGTAGATTTACTGGCACGTAAAAGAACTGCTGCGGGACTAAATTCCGGCACCTCGGCGTCCCCGAAAACCGTAAAAGAGTAGTTAGTGGGATGTTTGCAAATGACTAACTGGTCTGATAGAAGGCAGTTCGGTTTTATGAAAAGATATTCCACTGACGCTCAACTTGTAGGATTCCAGCAAGATGTAGCAAGTATTTTACTAGATTCAAAATATCAATTGGACTGTATTGCGACTGACCTTTTGATAGGGTAGATCATGGGAGACTACTGTCCGGCTCCATGGCTAAACGGTTAGCGTGCTGGCCTTTGGCCACAGGGGTCCCGGGTTCGATTCCCGGCAGGGTCGGGAATTTTAACCTTAATTGGTTAATTTCGCCGGCACGGGGGCTGGGTGTATGTGTCGTCTTCGTCATCATTTCATCCTCATCATGACGCGCAGGTCGCCTACGGGAGTCAAATCAAAAGACCTGCATCTGGCGAGCCGAACTTGTCCTCGGACACTCCCGGCACTAAAAGCCATATGCCATTCTTATTATGGGAGAGTACTGACAAAAACGAGTGCAATTGGAGTAGACGAAAGACGAACTGAATGGGTGGCTATATCTCTAGAAAATAGAACTCGGAGAATTAAAGTAAGTAAAGCATTATCTGATACTGTAATCGTTATGAGGGTAATTCCTCGAGGCAGTATAATTGGACCTTTATTTTTTCTTATATGAGTAAAGAATTTGAATTACAGATAAGGATTTTTTCGGATGATGTTATACTATGCAGAGTAGGCTACTAAATAAGATACAAGATTGCAAAAAGACCTCGACAATATTGCAAAATTGACAGCAGGAATGATGTCATGGTAAATGAGATGAAAAGTCGGATTGTGAGTTTCACAAAGAAGGAAAGTCCTCTCAGTTTTAATTACTACCTTCTTGGACTGAAAGTTCCTAATGGGGGTCATTGTAAGTACCTAGGTGCTGATATAAGGAGAGATATTTATTGGGGTAAACACATAAACGGAACTTTAAATAAAAGAGATCTCTTCACATAGTTATGTATTTAGGGTTTGTAGTACGGATGTAAAGGAGAAGGCGTTTAAGTCTCTGGGAAGATCCCAATTAGACTCTGGTTCCAGTGTATGGGACACTCACCAGGACTACTTGATACGAGAACTGGAAAAGATCCAAATGAAAGTAGCTCGATTTTTCTGGGTTATTTTTTTACAAAAGAGTAGTGTTATCAAAATGTTGCAAACTTTGTGCTGCAAAGACGTGGGAGAAAAGAGACGAGCTGCTCTACTAAGCGGTATGTTCCGAATCCTGTGGTCACCAACCCACGCTCGGAAGCTGAGAGACACTGAGAGTCCCCTTTTAGTCACTTCTTACGTAACGCAGGAGAGGTGATTGGTGTTTTAAGAGGAAGTACAGCCAAAAAGTTCGTCTCAGTTCGTTGTAGCACGGCCAGTTATGGTTGTTAGCTCGTTACTTGGAGGACACGTGGGTTCGTATCACCCATCAGTCATTATCGAAAGAGTTTTCCCTGGTTTCCTAGTGCAACTTCTGGCAAATGCTGGGATTGTACCTTTTTCAAAACCATGGCCACTCCCTACATTTACACGTTCACCCACAGACAACACCCCCACAAAAGCGGTAGATGTAGCTCACCCCCATGGGGTGTACCGGGAAAACCAGCTACAGAACTGGCGAGGCATACATGTCCTCGGACACTCCCGGCACTAAATACCATACGCTAAAAAGAAGAAGAAAGAAAGAGGAAGTACAACCGGGCCATCTTCTCTTAACACTCTTCTGTTTGGTCTTTTCTCCGTTCGTTGGGAATTATAACAGGCTGCTTGAAATCCACTCCTGTTGAATGGCTTTACTACCTCACAGGAATAGCACCACTATCGGTAGATCTGAAGATAGTTTTCCGTGGTTTCCCATTTTCACACCAGGTAAACGCTGGGGCTGTACCTTAATTAAGACCACGGCCACTTCCTTCCCACTCATAGGCCTTTCCTACCCCATCGTCACCATAAGACCTGTCTGTGTCGGTGCAACGTAAAACAAATAATAATAATAATAATAATAATAATAATAATAATAATATAAATAGCTGCCAACAAGGAAAGAAAAAAGAGGAGCAGGAAAGAACCCATCTTTTGCATGGGTTCGAACCACATCCACAAGGATTGAAATCAAGGAAGAGTTTCCTTAGAAAATCAAAGGAACTTAGGTTAATTTAGCAAGATAGGGATACTCTGATAAGAAAAATATTCGGTGTGAATGTGGAGAAGTCCAGACTGTACAACATTTGATGCAATACCAACTGTGTCCAGCCTCCGGTACTCAAGAAAACCTTCATTACTCCACCGTAAATGCACTGGAAGTAGCCAAGTTGTGGTCACAACGAATATAATATTTGAACTGTGCCTTACACGTTTCTGACACGAGAATAAATAAATAAATAAATAAATAAATAAATAAATAAATAAATAAATAAATAAATAAATAAATAAATAAATAAATAAATAAATAAATAAATCACTTGAAGGTATATTTGGCCCAGTTTTTCGGCAGGATACCACTCCTAACGCCATTTCTATGTAGAGGGATATTGTGTGTTTCTGTGATGTTTGGCAGTGTGATGTGCTGTACGTATATAAAGAGAAGTGTATTAAGACAAACACCCAGTCCACGAGCCAGGGGAAATTAATGATACGCAGTTAAAATCCTATGCCCGGCTGGAAATCGAACCTAGGGCCGGCTGAAACGAAGACCAGTATGCTGAACATTCATCGAAGGACATGAAAGTGAGCTAGGTGACTGAAGCCGCGCGGTGAAGTGAGATCTCCTAGGCTTCGCAAACAGAACACTATCCAAGTACTGGATAGGAAAGTTGAAATTAAGGAGCCTGACACAAGTAAGGGTAAAGCAATGTCAGACTCAGCTAAGGAGACCGTGGTCGCAAACCCACGGTCCAAGCTGAAAGTTCTGTTTCCCCTTTAAGTCGCCTTTCACGCCATGCAGCGGATACCTTGGATGTATTTTACCGCTCGCACCCAGTGATGTTATGTGATTCCAGATCTTAGTCAGTCGATCATTAGAAGACATGTCCATAGTACAGAATTCTTTATCTTTAATTGACAATGTCATTGGTTCTATCTTGCTATTTTATTCTTTCTGATCGACACAAGCGAGGATGCTTTCAAAAGAGAAAATGATACACGCACCTTGGTGTAAACATTAAACAGGAGAAGAAATCGTTTCCTTTACCATTTCCTTCGTCTCTGGTTAGACCCCAACTAGAGAAATGTTCCAACGTATGGGATCGTCACCAAGAACTAGAAAAAATCCAAAGAAAAGCAGCTCGATTTGTTCTGGGTGATTCTCTGCAAAAGAGTAGCGTTACGAAAACGTTGCAATGTTTGGGCTTGGGCTTGGGAAGACTTCGGAGAAAGGAGACGAGTTGCTCGACTAAGCGGTACGTTCCGAGCTGAGAGTGGATAGATGACGTGGACTGACATTAGTAAATAAATATGTTTTACTGGTGTTTCTAAAAGAAGGAAAATTCAAGAGGAGAAATTGGGGCAAATATTCGTTTATAGGAAGAGGAGTTAGGGATTGGAATGATTTACCAAGGGAGGCGTTCAATAAATTTCTAAATTCGTTGCAATTATTAAAAAAAAAGACTGGGTAACAAACATAAGGAATCTGCCAACTGGACGATAGCCCTGAATGCATATCATTGATTGATTGATTGATTGATTGATTGATTGATTGATTGATTGATTGATTTATTGATTGATTGATTGATTGATTGATTGAACTAGAGAAGGAAGTCTAGTATACACTTTCTTGTGACACGCAGACTTTTACCAAGACACCCAAACGATAGACGTAGGCCTATACCACGTCAATACAAACACATTGAGACCCTAAGGAGAAAAGAGTATACCTCCAGAAAAAACTGGATCCACACTGCTGCTTAACGAAATGACGGAAATATTGACACTGAATTTCTGTTTAAAATACTGAACAAATATATGTAAATGATAAGAAAATTAGTTGTTTTCAACTTCAGAAAAACACTTACAGCATGGGCAAGTCTTTAACAGTTATTGTCACTCTGATACTGTCATAAAAAGTAATGTTCCTTTCTACAAAACAAACACATAAACAAAACAAATCTCATTAGCCTAGGCGGTATTCAAAGTGTTCTCCATCCATGAATAAACATACTCTGCACAGGCTCTAACTGTACTTCGATGACGATGTCTCCAGGAACCTGAAGTCGCACGATTATGTCTTCCAGATGTTAGTACACTCCCTCTGTAAACTAATTTCTCCCTAACAAAATACATTTACAATAGTTTTAATATTATTATCATCATCATCATCTGTTTACCCTCCAGGTTCGGCTGTTCCCTCGGACTCAGCGAGGGATCCCACCTCTACCGCCACAAGGGCAGTGTCCTGGAGCTTCAGACTCTTGGTCGGGGGATACAACTGGGGAGTATGACCAGTACCTCGCCCAGGCGGCCTCACCTGCTATGCTGAACAGGGGCCTTCTAGGGGGATGGGAAGATTGTAAGGGATAGGCAAGGATGAGAGAAGGAAGCGGCCGTGGCCTTAAGTTAGGTACCATCCCGGCATTCGCCTGGAGGTGAAGTGGGAAACCACGGAAAACCACTTCGAGGATGGCTGAGGTGGGAATCGAACCCACCTCTACTCAGTTGACCTCCCGAGGCTGAGTGGACCCCGTTCCAGCCCTCGTACCACTTTTCAAATTTCGTGGCAGAGCCGGGAATCGAACCCGGACTTCCGGGGGTGGCAGCTAATCACGCTAACCACTACACCACAGAGGCGGCTTTAATATTATTATGCGCAATGAAATAGAATCGAACCATGTTACTCGTATTTCTACTCCTACCCAGTTGGCTCTTGGGCCACTGTAGGGGGAGTATTGTTGGTTTGTTGAATTTGAATTTTGGGGTGTATATTTGTAAATACGTAGCTGTTTGCTATTGACATTTATTTCCCTCCTCTGACGCAGAGATCATCACCATCAACGGAGGGGAACCCCAAGGCAAAATCGCATAATACCGCACTCGCCAAGGCGGATCCCGCTAGCACCCCACCTCCCCCCCCGCCCCGTTTATTGAGCAAAAGTGTTTTACCATATGTTCATATTTACAAGCAAGTACAAATTTGTATTTAAATTATTTTTGTTTGAGTTGTCTTTACAGAATTTATTTTGTCTCTTCTTTGGTTATTTCTTTCTTTCTTAATCTGCTTACCCTCCAGGGTTGGCTTTCCCCTCGGACTCAGCGAGGGATCCCACCTCTACCACCTCAAGGGCCGTGTCCATGAGCGTGAGACATTGGGTCGGGGATACAACTGGAGAGAATGACCAGTACCTCGCCCAGGCGGCCTCACCTGCTATGCTGAACAGGAGCCTTGGTGGGGGATGGTAAGATTGGAAAGGATAGGCAAGGAAGAGGGAAGGAACCGGCCGTGGCCTTAGTTAGGTACCATCCAGGCATTTGTCTGGAGGAGAAGCGGGAAACCACGGAAAACCACTTCCAGGATGGCTGAGGTGGGAATCGAACCCACCTCTAGTCAGTTGACCTCCCGAGGCTGAGTGGACCCCGTTCCAGTCCTCGTACCACTTTCCAAATTTCGTGACAGAGCCGGGAATCGAACCCGGGCCTCCGGGGGTGGCAGCTAATCACACTAACCACTACACCACAGAGGCGGACCTTCGACTATTTGACACTTATAAATGCCTCTACTTCGGCATTAATATTTGAAAAACACGTGAATTTGGCAAACATTTGATTTAAATTGCAATTATATAAATTCTTATAGATACTTTATTGATATTAAAGCATTATTGAAACAGATATAATTTGAAAATCGAAGGATTGGAGAAGAACAAGGAGAATAATAAAGAGAAAGAAAGAAAGAAAGAAAGAAAGAAAGAAAGAATTTCAGCCTGAGTCAAAAAGTGAGTTTGTCAGTTAACTTGTTTACATACGTTTGCCTGAAGGGAAATTGAGATTTTTGCTTCATAGGACACGTTTTTACATAAATATGCCTCGAATGAATTATTAGAATACTCTTCTCTCCCGGTCACGGATGGTCAACAACTGGGGAAGAGAGTATTCATTTATTGTAATCAGAATTAATACATTCAGTTAATTTTTTTAATAACACAGAATATTAAAGATAATGAAAATCCAATATTCGATCGGATCAGGAATGGAATGCATGAAGCCCCCATGTAGCGGTGATGATAGGAATTGTGCCGGCTGCCGAAGGTTGTCGCACTCCTCTGGGGCAGTGATTAATGACTTACAGATGAAATGAAATGGTATTGGGGAGTGTCGCTGGAATGAAAGATGACAGGGAAACCCAGATTACCCGGAGAGAAACCTGTCCCGCCTCTGCTTTGTCCAGCACAAATCTCACATGGAGTGACCGGGATTCGAACCACGGAACTCAACGGTGAGACGCCGACGCGCTGCCACCTGAGCCGCGGAGGCCCACTAATGGTAAAGATAACCCAACGAAGAAAATATAACAAAATTATTGTAAGTATAATATACTAGTTTACTGTATATCCCATAAATATTCCTTGGACGTATATTTAATTGATGACAAGCGTAGCCTTTCTCCTTCCTAGCTATATATTTATATTCGATAAAATAATGTCCGCCTCTGTGGTGTAGTGGTTAGCGTGATTAGCTGCCATCCCCGGAGGCCCACGTTCGATTCCCGGCTCTGCCACGAAATTTGAAAAAAGTGGTACGAGGGCTGGAACGGGGTCCACTCAGCCTCGGGAGGTCAACTGAGTAGAGGTGGGTTCGATTCCCACCTCAGCCATCCTGGAAGTGGTTTTCCGTGGTTTCCCACTTCTCCTCCAGGCGAATGCCGGGATGGTACCTAACTTAAGGCCACGGCCGCTTCCTTCCCTCTTCCTTGCCTATCCCTTCCAATCTTCCCATCCCTCCACAAGGCCCCTGTTCAGCATAGCAGGTGAGGCCGCCTGGGCGAGGTACTGGTCATACTCCCCAGTTGTATCCCCCGACCAAGAGTCTGAAGCTCTAGGACACTGCCCTTGAGGCGGTAGAGGTGGGATCCCTCGCTCAGTCCGAGGGAAAAACCGAACCTGGAGGGTAAACAGATGATGATAATGATAAAATAATAATAATAATAATAATAATAATAATAATAATAATAATAATAATAATAATAATAATAATAATTCGTCGTCATAAGACCTACTGTGTCGTGGCGACGTAAAGCAGCTTGTATGAATACATAATAATAATAATAATAATAATAATAATAATAATAATAATAATAATAATAATAATAATAATAATAATAATAATAATAATCGTATGGCCTCAGCTACCGTGTGCAGACATTTCAATTTGACGCCATTTGGCTGTCTGCTCGTCAATTTCGAAGTTCTGTTTTACTCTAGGCCCACTAGATGGCAGACCGAGTAAACCGAAACTCTCTTGGGCGTCTATGGCTGATTTAATTAATTTTGTCGGGTAAACACCAAGTGTGTCGCCAGAGATCTTTCACATGCCGACATCGTACGACATGGAGTGTCGAATGGATTTTTTCCTGCCCTTCAAAAATCCGACTACCTCTTGAACCCGCTATCTTGGGATCCGGAGGCCGACACTCTATCACTAATCCACAGAGGTGGCTTTTATATCCGATCATCCTTGTTTACTTACAGTTTTTTAGTAGCTGGGACACTTCCATATCTTTATTGCATAAAACGCAGCGATTTTACTTATTTTTGGTCTTACTGCTTTATCTTATGTACTCCCAGAAGCCACCAAATTATCCTTCTCATTTCCCTTTTTGTTAACATTTCAGTCCTTATTGCAATAGTTTTTGTATCGAAGCAATTAGTAATGTTATTCGTACATGAACATTAGTTGTTCGTTTAGCGGCCAATATAATTGCTGGTCATCTCCTCCTAACACTACTTGGAAACAGTGGCCATTCCTTGGTCCGCTCAACACTTTTATAGAATTCAACGAGTGTTCTCTTGCTATCACATTCTGTCCTCATTGTTTGTCCTATATCTTTTACTCTTTGGCCCACATTCTTAACAATCCTATATCATCTCTTGTTACATTTATTTTTCAGTGGTACCCCATCCCTATGATTGTCATCTATCTAGCATCCTCTCCTCCCAGCAACCCTCACTTTGATGTTTCATTTGGTGGTGGTGTTCTATCCTTAACGTTTCACCTCCTGCTTCCTATTTTTAGCTTTGAGGAACATTTAACTAGTCGTTTAACACTATCTGCCCTTATACTCACCCCTTCGTTCATCATTCTCACCCCACTGTTTGTAGTACAGCTTGGAAATCCCATTGTTATCTTGGCAAATTTATTTATTTTTACATCAAATGCTGCAATTCCCTAATCTACTCCACAAATATCTACTCTACACAACTTGGTGAATTAAATACATTTTTCTGAAAGCTATATTCAATGTTCGTCACCTTTCTATCCAGAACAGTATTTTTATACTAACTAAAGCACTTCCTCGCTTCATTTTTGCTCTCGTTATATGTTCTGTCAATCTGCAATTGCTGCTTATAATCGTCCATAGGTATTATTTTATTTTTAACAACTCCTAATTTTGTCTTGCCCATCCACTACTGTTCACTTCTTTAGAGTTTTTCACTCCTTTTATGCGCCATAACTTTGGTTTCCCGTGGATTAATTTTTAGATTTTACTCTTTACACTATTTTGCGATCTCATTAATACAATTTTATATCTTGGCAGGTGTTATAGTGAGTAGAAACATTATTATTTAACAACCGGTGTTTAAAGTGCACAAAGGGTAAACCGATCATGAGATGTGCAGTGTGATTCACCAGCCCCTTCCAATATCGTTTGCTGCAGCCCAACTAACGTGCACGTGGTTATAGCGGTGCTACTCCCCTGCAGGCGTACTGTATGGTACTAATGTTCAGTGAGCACATTTTGCACACGATCCTGAACCCTAGCGGAACGTCATATCATCCGTTCGCAAAGCATGACGCCTTGAAATCATGTAGCAACGTCATTTTACCATGTACTATGTTAATGTGTCGTGCCTCGTGATCGGGTGTAACGAAGAGGGGAATCAATGCATAAAACTAAGTAACAGTGCAGTAATTAATGCCTTAAACACCGAACCGGATGGCGTATGTACTCTGCTCTCGTCGTACTACCAGGCTGTTTCCAGCAGTGTAACGTAGCGGATATGGTTAGGTGTTCGCCTAGCAATCGCCGAAATCTGAGAGCGGCAGTTCGAATCCTCCACCGTTCAAATATTTCTGCATTGGTATGATGTTTGAATACGTAAACACAGGCCCACGTTTGCCACATTCAAACACTAGAACGACCCTGTTATTCATCTTGTGCCCTGCGCATACTCCGCTGGTTAGGGCCTGAATGTACTGTAATCTCTGCTGTCATTCGGCATGTTTTCCACAGAGGAATATGTTGACATGCTCCTCATTTATAGGGAAGCAAGACAACACGCGTGCGAGGCACCACGTCTGTACCATAAATGGTATCCCGACTGGCGACACCCGGCTGCTACGACATTCCTCCGTGTTGAAAGACGCCTAAGGACGACAGGCGTCACTTCTAACCAGCCACCAGTCCGCGATAGGCACGTTACATCAGATGAAACAGAAGAGGCCGTTCTGGAGGCAGCTCGTAATAATCCACACATACGTACAATGGCGAATGCAAGACAGGTGAACACCAGCCAGCCAGCCGTCTGGCGAATACTGCATGAACATTTTTTTCAACCATGCCATCTTGAGCTACATCAAGAGCTCCATGGATGGTATTTCGAAGCTCGAATGGAGTTCTGTCGGTGGCTATTAGGCAGGCTGGACAATGATGACGTATTTGAATCGCATAACTTGTTCTCGGACGAATCCCGCTTCCACAATAATGGGAACGTCAATCACCACAACATGCACTATTGGAGTCTGGACAATCCTCACTGGATACGACAGGCAGCCCATCAAGTACGGTGGGGAGTGAATGCTTGGTGTGGAATCTTAGAGGACCGCCTGATTGGACCTTATTTCTTTGAGGGCCATTGGACGGGCCCACGCTATCTGCACTTTCTGCGTCAGGAAATCCCACTGTTGCTGGAGGATGTGCCCTTGCACGATCGTTTGACGATGTGGTTGCAATAAGATGGAGCTCCACCACTCAATACGGACGCCAGACGAGCAATTACACCTGGAATGCTTCAGCGCGCAAGACGATCTATTGAACACCGGGCCCGAATGTGTATAAACCAAAACGGTCATCACATCGAGCATTTGCTGCGATAAAATATTATCAGGCCAGTTGTGTTCCTATTATTTCCGGTCTGTATGTGTCCGGCCTGCTAACTAATCGGCCCTTCTTAGGGTCACTAACATATTCATTCACACACAATTTGCATTAAAGCGGGTATTGAACCTACATTGCGTGCGGTACGTATTAAACAAATATTTCAGAAATTTATAACCGCCCCGGACCCGAACCTCCCACCTGACATGCAAGCCCGCTCCACCGCGCCTTTACCAACTACACTACGAATCCGCACGGCGCACTGGGCAGCTTATAGCAAGTATTACGTTTACTGCGGTCACAATATCAATTTAGTGTCTCGCCGGCGTGTCAGGTTCATATGATCTAGGAGGCACACGCATTTCTTCCAGTGTTTAATACGAGTATAACATTACAGCGTCCTATCATGGTGAGGCGGTAAATACCAAGATATCCGATTTTGCTGTCTGAGCATACCGACAGGGCATATGTTTTCAGGAAAGAATGTTGTAGGTTGCATATAACTACATTGGAAGGGGCGCCTGAATCACGCCGTATAAATAAGCTTATTCATCACACTCAGACGTTATATTCAACAGATGACTGTTGAGCCCGTCCTTAACGAATGCCTTCTTAAAACAACAATCACCAGACTGCGAAACGAAGCCACGCTGACTGAGGCTGGGGACGAACATGATTCGCTCGTGCCTTCCCTCAATTATTCATTATTTTCGGAAACTCTTTCTTGTACAAAAAGGTTTCTCAGCTAGAACCGTCGCAAAAAACAGTCACTAGCTGTAGAACCCGGTGCTTAGTTACGGTAATATTCTTACATGTCCGCCTCTGTGGTGTAGTGGTCAGTGTGATTAGCTGCCACCCCCGGAGGCCCGGGTTCGATTCCCGGCTCTGCCACGAGATTCGAAAAGTGGTACGAGGGCTGGAACCGGGTCCACTCAGCCTCGGGAGGTCAACTGAGTAGAGGTGGGTTTGATTCCCACCTCAGTCATCCTCGAAGTGGTTTTCCGTGGTTTCCCACTTCTCCTCCAGGCAAATGCCGGGATGGTAACTAACTTAAGGGCACGGCCGCTTCCTTCCCTCTTCCTTGTCTATCCATTCCAATCTTTCCACCCCTCGGCAAGGCCCCTGTTCAGCATAGCAGGTGAGGTCGCCTGGGCGAGGTTTTGGTCATCCTCTCCAGTTGTATCCCCGACACAGAGTCTGAAGCTCCAGGACACTGCCCTTGAAGCGGTAGAGGTGAAATCCCTCGCTGAGTCCGATTTCTGATTTCGCACCCTGATCACAATGATTAAATAAGAGTATGAATATCTGAAACAATCTAATTAGGTGGGTTTGTTGATATTTGTTCAGATGAAGAGAACCATATACTCTCCTGCATACACTCGTTATGTGTTCATTCCAGTGCACGTTATCAGTTATAATGATATCTAAGTTTTTTTATTGCGTTTGAGGAAGTAATATTAACACCACTCTGCTCTCTAGTCTGTCCAAAGGTTACTGCTGGAGTTTTATTCGGATTAATAATAATAATAATAATAATAATAATAATAATAATAATAATAATAATAATAATAATAATATTTTCGCTGGCATATTCTGTTAAATTGTTGAGATCCTCATTAATTTACTGTATTTCAAAATGGACATTTTCAGCTGAGGACTGATAGTATGTTTGGCGATCGTCAACGTAGGGGAGGATCGGGGGGTATCGGACGGCGACTGGTATCGGACAATCACAGATGTCTTTGTTAGCAGCATGTCGCAGAACCTGTTTAGTTACTCACAGGTCCGCTTGCTTGTTTGAAGGGTGGGTACATCCTATTCAGTCGAAAGGCAGGGTCGTTTATGAGTGGTAGTGTATTTTTGTCCTTTGTGTGATTTTCGGCCGGCATGGATTTATTTTTACCAAGAAGTAGCAGCAACAGGGATTAGAGTCATTGAAATTTAAGTACAATAGCAGAAACAGTATTCCTTACTTTGTAATACCGTGGGTTTAGAATCAGTTTTTTTTCGCACATTCTCGTTCAGTTCCTGTTGTTTCTTAAGGGAGTTATTCGGGCGGTATCGGACACGAAACTGGCGGGTGGTATCGGACAACATAGGTTGCAGTTCCGTCCAGGTTACTGATAGTACTATCCTTTGTTTTAGGTAAATATGGGGAAGATACGAGGATAATGGGAAGAAAGCAATATGGTACTAGCCGTGAATAGTGTCAGAGGCAATATAATGGGTATTATTAGAGAAGACAGTCAATGTTACTCTGTTTCACAAAAGCACGTTAGGTGATAGAATTAAAGCTCCCGATGCTGGTAAAGAGATTCCAATAAAAGTGTGTACGGCGAACAGTGAGACTTATCAGAGAACATTCTCAAATGAAGAAGAGAATGACCCGTACATGCATATGAACGCCCCGACAGCGAGCTCATGCCACTTAACAAAACATAATTTTTAAAACTTGTGTATCAATTTACTGAGGAATTGAGAGCTGAACATAGGTTTAATTAAACTGAAATTATGGCAGAAAGGCCTTTTTTTATGATTTTATGAAGAGGCACCAGGACCTCCGCTTGAGGACGGCTGAGACTACCAGCTTGCAGCGAGCAGTAGGCTTCAACAAGGAGCAAGTGGATAAATTTGTTGATAAATTAAATGATCTTATAACTAAATATTTGTTTAGTCCATCAAGAATCTTCAACGCTAATGAGTGTGATATTTGCAGAATGGCTAAACGTTAATTCGTTTGTATTTTGAATGTGAATAAATCTCTTTTTGTTAAAAAGATTGACCGTCCGATACCACCCTCCATTTTTCAAACCTAGGAAAGTGTAATGACCTCGTAATTTGTTAATATTGTCCGTGTTTTTAATTGTGATTTTCTATGTTCTAGTGAGTACGTTAATATAAAAATATAGATGGTTATAAAATGTATTATATGATTTTTTTCCTATTCCTTAAAAAATTATGGCAGAAAAGTTAAACTGTCCGATACCTCCCGACGTTCCCGTACAGATATTATTGTTATATGTTTAACTAGCAAATGTACTCGTGTACATTGTATACCGATGTCTAGATAAAGTAAGATTTTATTAAATTACATGCTTCTTAGCGTTATCTGAGAAACATCATGGGAAGGTCCCCATACGTATGAATTGTTTTGTTGTGATGATAATGGCACTCCCCCTTTTCCACTGCCATTCATAATCGAGTTCGGGAGTTTCTACTGTAACGGCAGGCTAATTTGCCTACTCCCATTCACAATCAAGTTAGAGAGTTTTCATTATAATGACAGGCTCCCTTGCCTACTGGCTGTCAAAATCAACTTCATAAAACGGTAGGCACTTTTTCCTACTTCCAGACATATTCCTGTTGAAGAGTTTTCATTATAATGACAGGCACCTTCCTTACTGCCAGTCAAAATTGAGTAGTGGTGCTATCATTATAATGACAGGCCACTTTTGCTAATACCAGTCACAATAGAGTTGGGAAGTTTTGATAATAATGGCCGGCACACTTGCCTACTGCCAGTTACAATCGCGATTGGGAGTTTAGATTTTAATGGCAGGCCTCCTTGCATACTGCCACTCAAATCGAATTGAGGTGTTATCATTATAATTAGAGGCACACTCTCCTACTTCCAGTCACAGTCGAGTTGGAGAGTATTAATTATAACGGCACGTCATTCTTCCTACTGCCAGTATTATGGCGTATGGCTTTTAGTGCTGGGAGTGTCCGAGGACATCGTCAGATGCAGGTTTTTATTTGGCACCCGTAGGCAGCCTGCGCGTTGTGATGAGGATGGAATTATGATGATAATAATAATAATTTCGTGTGGCTATTTCTAGCCGGGTGCAGCCCTTGTAAGGCAGACCCTCCGATGAGGATGGGTAGCATCTGCCATGTGTAGGTAACTGCGTGCAGTTGTGGTGGAGGATAGTGTTATGTGTGGTGTGTGAGCTGCAGGGATATTGGGTACACCCAGTCCCCGAGCCGAGGGAATTAACCGTTTAAGGTTAAATTCTCCGAACCGGCCGGGAATCGCACCCGGGGCCCTCTGAACCGAAGAACACTGCGCTGACCATGCAGCCAAGGAGCCGGACTGAATGATGATGAAGACGACATATACACCCACCCTCCGTGCCAGCGGAATTAACCATTGGTGGTTCAAATTTCCGACCATGCCGGGAATCGAACCCAGGACCCCTGTGACCAAAGGCCAGGGCACGCTAACCATTTAGCCATGGAGCCGGACCCTACTGCCAGTCACAGCCTAGTTGGGGAATGTTGCTTATAATGGCGAGCACTCTTGTCTAATGGCAGACACAATCGTGGATGGCGGTAGTGGCGGGGGGAGAGGAGGGGGGTTGACCAAAATTGCACGCTCCTTTGCTTTGTGCCAGACATGGAATGAATATGCACATTTGTAATTACAGACCTTCATTTCGAGATTAACTGCTCCTAAAAGGCACATATCGACAAATGGATTGCGCCATCACAGGCTATTTTTAGTGGTCTACATGGTTCGTTCTCTGACATTTTCTCTTATCTTAGAAACTTCGAATAGGATGAAATTTGGATACAGTTTTCACACATTGCTTTCATTTTTGCATACCTATTTAGCAGCGAGAATCATAAAATTGAGCTGGCATATGGTCACTGTGTGTGCCTATGTGCATGCCGAATTTGATTATTATATCTTTATATAAGTGTGTCAAACTATAACATATACTTGTAAAAATTACAAAATTGACCTAAAATCGAGAAATACAGTATAAGGGATCGTGATAAGACAAAAGGTCATCGGACCAATATTGTAGATCTCTTCACACAGAGTACGACTGTGCCGTCCGTTTTGTGATACAACTTACCGTTTAGACACCAAATACCTCGAAACGAAGGTCTGCACCGTCAGTAAAATTGCCTTCATGTTCGATAATTGGGGGGGGGGAGGCAAAACGTGAAATATTTGCACATATTGGAATTTCCCCGTTGGTTACAGGCTAAAAGCTATAATTTTGACAAATTTCAATTTTCTAGCTCGTCTGACAGATTGTACCACCGTATTCATTTGGAGGGGGGTGTGTCAAATGAGGACTTCCAAGAAACGTTTAAGCCCATTAAACCTATACGTTATCGCTTTCTATAAACATATCCGAGTGAGTTCTTATGCTGAGCCCCAAATTTGAAACCCGCGAGCATGCCCCCCTCAGGGAATTTTGAGAATTTTCGGTTCTTCTAGGGATCCTGATGTCATCAGCTTCTCTAGCACCAATTTTTAAGTTCCTAAAATGCCTGGAAGGGCCTCATTAATTCACGTATATTTTCATTTTTAGATCGCTCCACACCGACTCCCATTTACAGTATATGGATAGATTTGGAGTTTTGGATTGTTTTGCGTTAAACTTTGTCATTTTTGCAGATTGTCTGGAAAGTGGTTGGTAGATACTTTGAAATAAATAACACTAATATTTGATAATAATAATTCTAAAACTACAAACTTGTTAGTAAAATATCAAGCAAAGTCACAAAAAAGAAATCTCCAAAACTTCACTTGACGCATAATTAACAGGTAATAAAATTCTAAAAGTAAACATGCCAGTTACTACAGCTCGTGGACTTTATTTGCAGCGGGCCTAGTTTTTCTCCAGTAAATTGTACAGAAAGCTAAGTTATTTCGGAAAATGTATGAAACTTGCAATACATAGAGTTTATGGAGAATTCCTCAATAGTGAAAGTGGTGAAACATCTAAGCGTAAACACATTATCTTGAGAAAACGTAGTCAACACGTTTGATAACTCCAGAGTTTGGAAAGGAATGCCAGGAACTAAATTCTAGAGAATTCATTGAAACAACAAGACAATATTCGACAAGATTCTAGTCCTCTACGGTCTAGACCTGACGTCATGGCAACTGCAATAATAATGTGTTGTTGTGTGTTTGAGTCATCAGTCTATAGACTGGTTTGATGCAGCTCTCTATGCCACCCTATCCTGTGCTAACCTTTTCATTTCTACGTAACTATTACATCCTACATCTGCACTAATCTGCTTGTCATATTCATATCTTGGTCTACCCCTACCGTTCTTACCACTTACACTTCCTTCAAAAACCAACTGCACGAGTCCTGGATGTCTTAAAATATGTCCTATCATTCTATCTCTTCTTCTCGTCAAATTTAGCCAAATCGATCTCCTCTCGCCAATTCGATTCAGTATCTCTTCATTTGTGATTTGATCTATCCATCTCACCTTCAGCATTCTTCTGTAACACCACATTTCAAAAGCTTCTATTCTCTTTCTTTCTGAGCTAGTTATCGTCCATGTTTCACTTCCATACAATGCCACGCTCCACACGAAAGTCTTCAAAAACATCTTTCGAATTCCTATATCAATGTTTGAAGTGAGCAAATTTCTTTTCTTGAGAAAGCTCTTCCTTGCTTGTGCTAATCTGCATTTTATGTCCTCCTTACTTCTGCCATCGGTAGTTATTTTACTACCCAGTAACAACATTCATCTACTTCCTTTAAGACTTCATTTCCTAATCTAATATTTCCTGCATCACCTGCCTTCGTTCGACTGCACTCCATTACTTTTGTTTTGGACTTATTTATTTTCATCTTGTACTCCTTATCCAAGACTTAGTCCATGCCATTCAGCAGCATCTCGAGATCTTCTGCAGTCTCATATAAAATAAAAATATCATCGGCAAATCTCAAGGTTTTGATTTCCTCTCCTTGGATGTGATTCCCTTTCCAAATTTTTCTTTGATTTCCTTTACTGCCTGTTCTATGTAAACATTGAAAAGGAGGGGGACAAACTGCAGCCTAGCCTCACTCCTTTCTGGATTTCTCCTTCTTTTTCAAAGCCCCCGATTGATTTTTATACAGATTGTAGATGATTCTTCGTTCTCGGTATCTGATCCCAATCACCTTCAGAATCTTAAATAGCTTGGTCCAATCAACATTATCAAATGCCTTTTCTAGATCTACGAATGCCATGTACGTGGGCTTGTCCTTCTTGATTCGATCCTCTAAGTTGTTGTTGTTTGAGTCATCAGTCCATAGACTGGTTTGATGCAGCTGTCCATGCCACCCTATCCTGTGCTAACCTTTTCATTTCTACGTAACTATTGCATCCTACATCTGCTCTAATCTGTTTGTCATATTCATACCTTGGTCTACCCCTACCATTCTTGCCACCTACACTTCCTTCAAAAACCAACTGAACAAGTCCTGGGTGTCTTAAGATGTGTCCTATCATTCTATCTCTTCTTCTCGTCAAATTTAGCCAAATCGATCTCCTCTCACCAATTTGATTCAGTATCTCTTCATTCGTGATTCGATCTATCCATCTCACCTTTAGCATTCTTCTGTAACACCACATTTCAAAAGCTTCTATTCTCTTTCTTTCTGAGCTAGTTATCGTCCATGTTTCACTTCCATACAATGCCACGCTCCACACGAAAGTCTTCAAAAACATCTTTCTAATTCCGATATCAATGTTTGAAGTGAGTAAATTTCTTTTCTTAAGAAAGCTCTTCCTTGCTTGTGCTAGTCTGCATTTTATGTCCTCCTTACTTCTGCCATCGTTGGTTATTTTACTACCCAAGTAACAATATTCATCTACTTCCTTTAAGACTTCATTTCCTAATCTAATATTTCCTACATCACCTGCCTTCGTTCGACTGCACTCCATTACTTTTGTTTTGGACTTATTTATTTTCATCTTGTACTCCTTACCTAAGACTTCATCCATACCATTCAGCAACTTCTCGAGATCTTCAGCAGTCTCAGATAAAATAACAATATCATCCGCAAATCGCAAGGTTTTGATTTCCTCTCCTTGGACTGTGATTCCCTTTCCAAATTTCTCTTTGATTTCCCTTACTGCCTGTTCTATGTAAACATTGAAAAGGAGAGGGGACAAACTGCAGCCTTGCCTCACTCCTTTCTGGATTGCTGCTTCTTTTTCAAAGCCCTCGATTCTTATCACTGCAGACTGATTTTTATACAGGTTGTAGATAATTCTTCGTTCTCGGTATCTGATCCCTATCATCTTCAGAATCATAAATAGCCTGGTCCAATCAACATTATCGAATGCCTTTTCTAGATCTACGAATGCCATGTACGTGGGCTTGTCCTTCTTGATTCGATCCTCTAAGATCAGACGTAAAGTCAGGATTGCTTCACGTGTTCCTACATTTCTTCTGAAGCCAAATTGATCTTCCCCCAACTCAGCTTCAACTTGTTTTTCCATTCTTCTGTAAATAATACGTGTTAAAATTTTGCAGGCATGAGATACTAAACTAATAGTGCGGTAGTTTTCACACCTGTCAGCACCGGCTTTCTTGGGAATAGGTATAACAACATTCTGCGAAAATCGGATGGGACTTCTCCTGTCTCATACATCTTGCACACTAAATGAAATAACCCTACCATGCTGGTTTCTACTAAGGCAGTCAGTAATTCAGAGGGAATATCATCAATTCCAAGTGCCTTGTTCCTATTTAGGTCACTCACAGCTCTGTCAAACTCTGACCTCAAAATTCGGTCTCCCATTTCATCAGCATCAACAGCCCCTTCATGTTCCAGAACGAAATTATCTACATCGTTACCTTGATACAACTGTTGGATATGCTCCTGCCACCTTTCTGCTTTGTCTTCTTTCCCTAGAAGTGGCTTTCCATCTGAGCTCTTAATATTCATGCACCTAGATTTCCTTTCTCCAAAGGTTTCCTTGATTTTCCTGTATGCAGCATCTACCTTTCCCAGGACCATACAGCCTTCGACATCCGTGCACTTCTCCTTCAGCCATTCTTCCTTAGCTACCTTGCACTTTCTATCCACTTCATTCTTTAATCGCCTGTATTCTTTTCTGCCCTCTTCATTTCTAGCATTCATGTATTTTCGTCGTTCATCAATCAGGTCTAGTATCTCCTGAGTTATCCACTGATTCTTAGTTGATCTTTTCTTCCTTCCTAACATTTCTTCAGCAGCCCTACTGACTTCATTTTTCATGACTCTCCACTCTTCCTCTACTGTGTTTCCTTCGGCCTTTTCATTTAGTCCTTGTGCAACATGTTCCTTGAAACAATCCATCACACTCTTTTCTTTCAACTTGTCTAGATCCCATCTTTTTGCATTCTTTCCTTTCTTCAGTTTCTTCAACTTCAGATGGCATTTCATGACCAACAAGTTGTGGTCAGAGTCCACGTCTGCTCCTGGGAAAGTTTTGCAATCCAACACCTGGTTTCTGAATCCCTGCCTAATCATAATTGATACCTTCCAGTGTCTCCAGGTCTCGTCCACGTATACAGCCGTCGTTTGTGGTGTTTGAACCAAGTATTGGCGAGGACTAAATTATGGTCAGTGCAGAATTCAACCAGCCGACTTCCTCTTTCGTTCCTTTGTCCCAATCCAAATTCTCCTACTGTGCTACCTTCTCTTCCTTGGCCTACCACTGCGTTCCAGTCTCCTATCACAATTAGATTCTCGTCACCTTTGACATATTGTATTAAATCTTCTATCTCCTCATATATTCTTTCAATTTCTTCATCATCCGCTGAACTAGTAGGCATATAGACCTGCACTATTGTGGTGGGCATTGGTTTGGTGTCTATCTTGGCGACAATAATTCTTTCACTATGCTGGTCGTAGTAGCTTATCCGCTGCCCTATTTTCTTATTCATTATTAAACCAACTCCTGCATTACCCCTGTTTGATTTCGTGTTGATAATTCGGTAGTCGCCTGACCAAAAATCCTGTTCTTCCTGCCAACGTACTTCACTTATACCAACTACATCTAACTTTAGCCTATCCATCTCCCTTTTCAGATTCTCTAACCTACCACAACGATTCAAACTTCTAACATTCCACGCTCCGACTCGCAGAATGTCAGTATCCATCTTCCTGATGATCGCCCCCTCTCGTGTAGTCCCCACCCGGAGATCCGAATGGGGGACTAGTTTACCTCCGGAATCTTTTACCCGGGAGGAAGCCATCATCAGTACATCATTCATACAGAGAGAGCTGCATGTCCTCGGGAGGTGGTTACGGCTGTAGTTTCCCGTTGCTTTCAGCCGTGTAGCAGTATCAACACAGCTAAGCCATGTTGAGTATTATTACAAGGCCGTATCAGTCAATCATCTAGACTGCCGCCCATGCAACTACCGAAAGGCTGCTACCCCCCTTTCGATGAACCATTCGTTAGTCTGGTCTCTCAACAGATACCCATCCGATATGGTTGCACCTGCGGCTCGGCTATCTGCATCATTGGGACACGCAAGCCTCCCAACCGCGGCAAGGTCACATGGTTCGTAGAGGAGGGATCCTCTAAGATCAGACGTAAAGTCAGGATTGCTTCACGTGTTCCTACATTTCTTCTGAAGCCAAACTGATCTTCTCCCAACTCAGCTTCAACTTATCTTTCCATTCTTCTGTAAATAATACGTGTTAAAATTTTGCAGGCATGAGATACTAAACTAATGGTGCGATAGTTTTCACACCTGTCAGCACCGGCTTTCTTGGGAATAGGTATAACAACATTCTGCCAAAAATCGGATGGGACTTCTCCTGTCTCATACATCTTACACACTAAATGGAATAGCCTTGCCATGCTGGTTTCTCCTAAGGCAGTCAGTAATTCAGAGGGAATGTCATCAATTCCAGGTGCCTTGTTCCTATTTAGGTCACTCACAGCTCTGTCAAACTCTGGCCTCAAAACTGGGTCTCCCATTTCATCAGCATCAACAGCCTCTTCTTGTTCCAGAACTAAATTATCTACATCTTCACCTTGATACAACTGTTGGATATGCTCCTGCCATCTTTCTGCTTTGTCTTCTTTCCGCGGAAGTGGCTTTCCATCTGAGCTCTTAATATTCATACACCTAGATTTCCTTTCTCCAAATGTTTCCTTGATTTTTGTGTATGCAGCATCTACCTTTCCTAGGACCATACAACCTTCGACATCCTTGCACTTCTCCTTCAGCCAGTCTTCCTTAGCTACCTTGCACTTTCTATCCACTTCATTCTTAAATCGCCTGTATTCTTTTCTGTCCTCTTCATTTCTAGCATTCTTGTATTTTCGTCGTTCATCAATCAGGTCTAGTATCTCCCGAGTTACTCACTGATTCTTAGTTGATCTTTTCTTCCTTGCTAACATTTTTTCGGCAGCCCTGCCGACTTCATTTTTTATGACTATCCACTCTTCCTCTATTGTGTTTCCTTCAGTCTTTTCATTTAGTCCTTTTGCAACATGTTCCTTGAAACAATCCCTCACACTATTTTCTTTCAACTTGTCTATATCCCATCTTTTTTCATTCTTTCCTTTCTTCAATTTCTTCAGCTTCAGATGGCATTTCATGACCAACAAGTTATGGTCAGAGTCCACGTCTGCTCCTGGGAAAGTTTTGCAATCCAACACCTGGTTTCTGAATCTCTGCCTAATCATAATGAAGTCTATTTTATACCTTCCAGTGTCTCCAGGTCTCGTCCACGTATAAAGCCGTCGTTTGTGGTGTTTGAACCAAGTATTGGCAAGGACTAAATTATGATCAGTGCAGAATTCAACCAGCCGACTTCCTTCTTCATTCCTTTGTCCCAATTCGAATTCTCCTACTGTATTACCTTCTCTTCCTTGGCCTGCCACTGCATTCCAGTCTCCCATCACAATTAGATTCTCGTCACCTTTTACATATTGTATTAAATCTTCTATCTCTTCATATGTTCTTTCGATTTCCTCATCATCCGCTGAGCTAGTAGGCATATAAACCTGCACTATTGTGGTGGGCATTGGTTTGATGTCTATCTTGACGACAATAATTATTTCACTACGCTGGTCGTAGTAGCTTACCCGCTGCCCTATTTTTTTATTCATTATTAAACCAACTCCTGCATTTCCTCTGTTTGATTTTGTGTTGATGATTCGGCAGTCGCCTGACCAAAAATCCTGTTCTTCCTGCCAACGTACTTCACTTATACCAACTACATCTAACTTTAGCCTATCCATCTCCCTTTTCAGATTCTCTAATCTACCACAACGATTCAAACTTCTAACATTCCACGCTCCGACTCGCAGAATGTCAGCATCCATCTTCCTGATGATCGCCCCCTCTCGTGTAGTCCCCACCCGGAGATCCGAATGGGGGACTAGTTTACCTCCGGAATATTTTACCCGGGAGGAAGCCATCATCAGTACATCATTCATACAGAGAGAGCTGCATGTCCTCGGGAGTTAGTTACGGCTGTAGTTTCCCGTTGCCTTCAGCCGTGTAGCAGTATCAACACAGCTAAGCCATGTTGAGTATTATTACAAGGCCATATCAGTCAATCATCTAGACTGCCGCCCTTGCAACTACCGAAAGGCTGCTACCCCCCTTTCGATGAACCATTCGTTAGTCTGGTCTCTCAACAGATACCCATCTGATATGGTTGCACCTGCGGCTCGGCTATCTGCTTCATTGGGACAAGCAAGCCTCCCTACCGCGGCAAGGTCACATGGTTCTCAGGGGAGGGCAATAATAATAATAATAATAATAATAATAATAATAATAATAATAATAATAATAATAATAATAATAATTCAGCTAGAGTGTGTAGGCATTTTCATTTGATGTCATCTACCCTGCCTGTCCGCCATTTTCGACGTTCCATTTTACTCTAGCATATGGCAGAGTAACTCGGATTTCTCTTGGGCGATATGGCTCAGACTGAAATAATTTTGACGGGAAAACACCAAATGTGACACCGGAGATCTTTTAAATGGTGTCATCGTACGACTTGGACTGTCAAATGAACATTCTCCCACATTCAAAAATCCCATTACCTCTGCCGGGTTTGAACCCGCGTTCTTGGGATCGGGAAGCCGACACTCAAAAACTGTCCACAGAGGGAGCGACAGGAATCCTAAGATTCTTAAACATAAGGTCAATGCAAAACGAATTGAAAAACTTACAGTATATTTACCAATTTTGCTAACATATCAATCAATCAATGATCTGCATTTAGAGCAGTTGCCCAGGTGTGAGATTCACTAACATTTGTTTATCTAGCCTTTCTTAAAATGAAATGAAATGTCGTATGGCTTTTAGTGCCGGGATATCCCAGGACGGGTTCGGCTCGCCAGGTGCAGGTCCTTCTATTTGACTCCCATAGGCGACCTGCGCGTCATGATGAAGATGAAATGATGATGAAGACAACACATACACCAAGCCCCCGTGCCGTAGGAATTAACCAATTAAGGTTAAAATCCCCGACCCGGCCGGGAATCGAACCCGGACCCTCTGAACCGAAGGCCAGTACGCTGACCGTTCAGCCAACGAGTCGGACTCTTAAGATGATTTCAGAGAACTTGGAAATTTATTGAACACTTCCCTTGTTAATTTATTGCATTACCTTACTCCTTGTCCTATAAATTAATGAATATTTGTCCCAATTTGTCCCCTTGAATTCTAACTTTATTTTCATATTGTGATCTTCACAACTTTTAAAAGCTCCACTCAAGCTTATTCGTTTACTAATGTCATTCCACGTCATCTCTCCATTGACAACTCGGAACGTACCACATAGTCGAGCAGCTCGTCTCCTTACCCCCAAGCCTTCCCAGCCCAAAGTTTGCAACATTTTCGTAACGCTACTCCATTGTCGCAAATAACCAAGAACAAATCGTGCTGTTTTCCTTTGCATCTTTTCCATTTATCGTATCAAGTAGTTTTGGTGAGGGTTCCATACACTGGAACCATACTCTGATTGGAGTCTTAGGGGCCGATGACCTTAGATGTTAGGCCCCTTTAAACAGCAAGCATCAATTGGAGTCTTATTAAAGACTTTATACACCCTCTGCTTTACATCCTTACTACAACCCCTAAATACATTCATAATCAAGTAAATAGATCTGCACCCTTTCCTTACTACCTCTTTGTCCCACTCGTTGGCTGAATGGTCAGCGTCAGAGTCCCGGGTTCGATTCCTGGCCGGGTCGGGGATTTTAACCTTCATTGGTTAATTCCAATGGCCTGGGGGCTGGGTGTTTGTGCTGTCCCCAAAATCCCTGCAAGTCACACACCACACATAACACTATCCTCCACCACAATAACACGCAGTTACCAACACATGGCAGATGCCGCCCACCCTCATCGGAGAGTCTGCTTTACAACGGCTGCACTCCACTAGAAATAGCCACACGAATTATTATAACAACCTCTTTAATGTGATTACCCCGTATATAACATTTAGGTACTTAAAGTGATCCCCATGACACCAAACTTCAGGAAGACATCAATGGCATGTTGCAGCGAAGAAAGCTATCTTAGTCTTGTACAAATCTGAATCTTACCAATCACATTAGGGGCTGCCTGACCGAAGCGGTAAGGGCGTGCTCGGTTCACCCGGAAGGACGTGGGTTCGATTCCCCGTCAGGACGTAGAAAATTCCAGTAACGAGATTTCCACTTCCGGATGTGCACAGGGCCCTGAAGTTCACTCAGCCTACACCAAATATGAGTACCAGGTTAATTCCTGGGGGCAAAGACGGCCGGGCGTAGAGCTAACCACTCTACGCCATGAAGTGCCGAGGTTACGGATAATGGAAGCCTTTACTTTTCACCCCTCCAAGGGCCTTCATGACCTGTACGGAGATGAAAACTAATCACACTGCGTACACTGCAATCCCCATAAACCACAAGCGAATTAAATATATCGGTTAATTACCTTTCGACAGTGTATCGTTGTTCTAAAAATTGCTATCCAATTGAGTATTTGTGAACACGACACCATGCACATATGTGTCAAGGTGTACGGACGAGGAAAGTGTTAGCAATCAGACCGCGCGACAGTTGCATTGCAGCCTTACGATTTGCTTTACGTCGAACCGATACAGACAGGTCTCATGGCAACGATGGGATAGGAAAGGACTAGGAGTGGTAAGGAAGCGACCGTAATTTTAATTAACGTACAGCCCCATTATTTATCTGGTGTGAAAATGGAAGACTAAGGAAAACCGTCTTCAGGGCTGGCCGACAGTAGGGTTCGAACCTACTATCTCCCGAATGCAAGTTGACAGCTACGTGACCCAAACCGCATAACCTCTCTCTCGGTCCTTGCTAGCCTGTCAGCTAGTCTGTTTTCGAAGAGTTTCAAGACTATGGAAGGCTCAAGTTTAACTTCTATTTATTTATTTATTTATGTATCTATTTATTTATTTATTTATTTATTTATTTATTTATTTATTTATTTATTTATTTATTTATTTATTTATCAGACATTTCTTGCTTCCGGCTGAGAATTTTCCCCATTACTTCCAGCTTTACCTGCAATGCGACACCCGGCTCAACAATATTTTCCGCAATCCCAAAATGGATTATTATAACATACTTCCTCAACATGACTGTACAGATGACCTGCTAAAGATCTTTATATATTAGGTCCCATCGTATCTATTTGCTTTACGTCGCACCGACTCAGATAGGTCTTATGCTGACACTGGGATAAGAAAGGAGTGTGAAGGAAGCGGCTGTGGGGTTCGAACCCACTATCTCCCGGATTCAAGCTCGCAGCTGCGCGCCCCTTGCGCACGACCAATTCGCCCGGTTATTTTAAATGAAATCCTGCACGTAGGATACAGAGTTTCTTACCCTCCCTTAATGACAACATACTTACTCTGTCCGGTGAAGATGGCGACTGTTGTCTTTGGAGGAAGTACAACTGAACAGCCATCTTCTCTTAACATTACTCAGAGGAGCAAAATGGAAGAGGGGTGATATTTCGAAAAATAAAGGTAGCAGCAAAAGAAAGGGAAGGAACACGAAAGGCATGAAAACGAAAGACTCTGTAGGTTTCGAAAATCTAACAGTGTCGGGGTCGGAACAGAACAAGAGTTGGCCAAGGGAGGTTGGATAGTAATGATGAATGCGAGGGGTTGAGCACACGCTGAGCAAGTTGAGAGGAATGCGCAGCTGTGAGCTTGCATTCGGAAGATAGTGGGTTCGAACCCCACTGTCGGCGGCCTTTAAGTTGATTTTCCGTGGTTTTCCATTTTCACACCAGGTAAATGCTGGGGGGCTGTGCATGAATTAAGGCACGGCTGCTACCTTCCTACTCCTATCCCATCGTCGCCATAAGACCTATCCGTGCCGATGCAACGCAAAGACAATATGTGGAAAAAGCTACCTCTTAGGTTTTTAGTGACTCCGAGGTGCCGGAATTTTGTCCCTCAAGAGTTACTTTACACAAGAGACTGGCGTGTTTGAGGACCTTCAAACACCACAGGACTAAGCAATATTCGGTAGCCAGGGCTCCACTGCCTGAGCTACTCGACCCGGCCCACTGCTTACTGATTTTATTCAGTACGGAGTCTCATTGTACAGTGTAGCTTAAGTATCTGGCCTGTGCACTTTGGTTGCGACCCCAGCAGTCCTTTGTGGACGGCTTACAATAGCAGCAGACTGGTATACCTACTTCGTGGTCGTCTATTTTGATATTCTATGCTAGCCTTGCTTCCAGTCGCACTACTGACCCACTAAGCCTCAATACTGTAACAGAGATTGCTTGACCTTCCTGATGCATGATTTGCAGATCAGTAATAGATCAAGCGGTAGAAACATATGTTCACTTTTGCATGGAACAAATTTCATGCTAAGTCCCTATTGTCACTTATAAAAGCGTTATACATCTCCAGTGAAAAGTTCCACGTTTACAATACAAAAGTTATTTATTTATTTATTTATTTATTTATTTATTTATTTATTTATTTATTTATTTATTTATTTATTTATTTATTTATTTATTTATTTATTTTATTTATATCAAAATAGCATATGTCCGCTTCTGTGGTGTAGTGGTTAGTGTGATTAGCTGCCAACCCCGGATGTCCGGGTTCTATTCACACCTCTGCTACGAAATTTGAAGTGTTAAGAGTGCTGGAATGGGGTTCACTCAGCCTCGGGAGATCAACTGAGTAGAGGGGGTTCGATTCCCACCTCAGCCATCCTCGAAGTGGTTTTCCGTGGTTTCCCACTTCTCCTCCAGGCGAATGCCGGGATGGTACATAACTTAAGGCCACGGTCGCTTCTTTCCCTCTTCCTTGTATGTCCCTCCCGATCTTCCCATCCCCCCACAAGGCCCCTGTTCAGCATAGCAGGTGAGGCTCACCTGGGTGAGGTTCGGTACTTGTCCTCCTCTCCAGTTGTCTCACGCTCCAGGACACTGCCCTAGAGGCGGTAGAGGTGGGGTCCGTCGCTGAGTCCGAGCGAAAACCAACCCTGAAGGGTAAACGGATTAAGAAAGAAAGAAAGAAAGAAAGAAAGAAATAACATATAGGCCTACTCGTTAACTCGTTAACATGTTACGTTCACATTAGGGATATAATCAGCTGATAAGCAAAAGACAGGTTAAAATAAACAAGGATATTATAAAACACTTAATGAATAAAATGTGATTCGACTGATGAGTATCTGTATGTTAGTTTTCGACACAGCATTATATTTAAACCAATCCCCATTGACTGATTCGCATTTGCCTGGAGAAGTGGGAAACCACGGAAAACCACTTCGAGGATGGCTGAGGTGGGAATCGAAACCCCCTTCTCTACTCAGCTGACCTCCCGACGCTGAGTGGACCCCCTTCCAGCCCTTATACTACTTTTCAAATTTCGTGGCAGACCTGGGAATTGAACCCGGGTGTCCGGGGGAGGCACCTAATCAGACTAACAACTACATCATAGAGACGGACAATTCTAATTCTTAATATATAAAATATAATATCCAGGTATTAGAAGAGGATTCTAGATGCTAATGATATAGATTTGTGTTGATGGTGGAAAATGTTCATTGGTTGGAAGCTCCGCAATATGAAAGAAACATTGTTAAACCAGCCTAAATATACCAGTTGTATTCATAATTGTTGCCGGGTTTTGTTGTAAAGAAAACACGTAATTTTCAAGAGAAACTGCTTGCCTTTTGCGGCAAACCATTCGTTGAGCCATTTTCCAACATACTCGAAATATTGCTGAAGTGCTGCTCTGCGAGCGCGTGCCTCATTTATGGCGCCAGGTCGGGGCAGTACGGCGGGTGCGGAAGGATGTCCCATACAAGCGATTTCAAGGTGTCATTCACTGTTTTTTGCTGTGTGAGACGGCGCATTGTCGTATAACAAAATCACTTTTCCGTGTCTTCTGGTCCATTCCGATCGCCTTTCGATCAATGCGTGATTTAAATTAATCATTTGGTGGCGATAGCGTTGTGCATTAAACGGTTTCGCCAGGCTTCAAGAGTCCCACCAGACACAAAGCATGGTCTTCTTGCCGAAGCGGGTTGGCCTTGGTATTGAAAGACCGGCTTCGCCAGTTGACAGCCACGATTTTCTCTGCTGCGGGTTTTCGAAATAAATGCATTTTTTGTCACCCGTCACAATTCGGCGCAGAAATGGTTTTCTTTCGCAGCGTCGAAGCAGCATTTCACAAGTGACTTGGCGATTTGCCATTCATTCAAATCGTGTGGGATCTACTTACCGAGTTTACTGATCTTCCCCATTACTCGTAAACGTCTGCTGATTGTTTCTCATGACACATTTAATGCTTGTGCCAATTGCTGTTGAGTTTGAGTTGAGTCATCATCCAGTAACGCCTGCAATTGTTCGTCTTCGCACTTTTGTGGTCTACATCGAAATCGCCACGTTTAAATTGTCGAAAGCATGTCTACCGGGCGAGCTGGCCGTGCGGTTAGGGGCGCGCAGCTGTGAGCTTGCATCCGGGAGATAGTGGGTTCGATCCCCACTGTCGGCAGCCCTGAAGATTCCGTGCTTTCCTATTTTCACACCAGGCAAATGCTGGAGCTGTACCTTAATTAAGGCCACGGCCAATTCCTCCCCCACTCCTAGCCCTTTCCTATCCCATCGTCGCCATAAGACCTGTCTGTGTCGGTGCGACGTAAAGCAAGTAACAAAAAAATGTCTCGCATGTTCTAATAGATGGGACGTGTTCACCATACGTTTCTACCAGCAAACGATGACTTTCCAGAGCATTTCTCTTTTGATTAATATTAGAAAAGCAATGCGAGTAGCATTCAGACACAAAGGTCGACGTTATCACCGACGATACAACACAGACGCTAGTGTTTGGTGGAATCAACTTGTGTGTGCTGGTAGGTTAATGTCAGACGAACAAACTGACGTATGTGTCAATTTCATACGCTGTGTACTGTTCGCTGACGCCATCTCTGAGTGAAATCGGAAATGACTTGTGCATACACCTGCTATGTCAAATATGTCGTTGGAAAATTATATTTGGTGCCAAAAAGTACCAAATCATACGGGATGAATTGTTCAAATCATAACGTAGCCATGAAGCCAATAAGAGCCATTTCCGGGGCACATGACCAGCAGCGACAGAAATCTTCGTTTAATTTATATTGCTGTGTTCAATGATTTATTTACCGAGCGAGTTGGTCGTGCGGTTAGAGGCGCGCAGCTGTGAGCTTGCATTCGGGAGATAGTGGGTTCGAATCACACTGTCTTTCTGTCTTAATTCGTTTACCACCCACGGTTGGTTTTTCCCTCGGATTCAACGAGGAATTCCCCCTCTAACCGCATCAAGGGCAGTGTCCTGGAGCGTCGGGTTGGGGGTTCATAACTGGGGATGAGGGACAGTACCTCGCCCAGGCGGCCTCACCTGCTGTGCTGAACAGGGGTCTCGTTGGGGGATGGCAAGATCGGAAGGGATAGGTAACGAAGAGGGGACGAAGGGGCCATGGCCTTAAGTTAGGTACCATCCCGGCATTTTCGTGGAGGAGAAATGGGAAACCATGGAAAACCACTTCGAAAATGGCTGAGGTGGGAATCGAACCCCTCTCTACTCAGTTGACCTTCCGACCTCCCCTCCTCGTACCACTTTTCAAATTTCGTAGCAGAGCCGGGATTCGAACTCGGTCTCCGTGGGTGGCAGCTAATCACACTAACCACTACACCACAGAGGAGGACATTCCACTTTTACACCAGGCAATTGCTGGCTTAATTAAGACCACGGCCGCTTCCTTCCCATTCCTAGCCCTTTCCTATCCCATCGTCCCCATAAGACCAATCTGTATCGGTGCGACGTAATGCAAATTCTACAAAAATGTCCATAATTTACATATTTACATAAATGTACGATACAACATCGTCTTCATTATTTTCTTCTTACGTAGACTGCAGCCTCTTCTATTTATGGTCTATACTGAGCATTCAGGTCCACATCCGTGGTGTAGTGATTAGTGTGATTAGCAGCCACTCCCGGAGTCTCGGGGTCGATTCCCGACTTTGCCATGAAATTTGAAAAGCGGTACGAGGACTAAATCGGGGTTCCCTCAGCCTCTAGAGATGAACCGAGTTGAGAGGTGTTCGATTCCCTCCTCAGCCAACCCCGAAGTGGTTTCCGTGGTTTCCCACTTATCCAGGCAAATGCGAATCAGTCAATAGGGGTTGGTTAAAATACAGTGCAATATAATGCTGTGTCGAAAACGGTTGATACCTTGTCCTCTAGTTTAACAAAGAGAATATAATCTTCGCTCACAGATAAAACCAAATAGCGTTGTCACTTCTTATAACATCACTTTTAAAAATCTCAAAAGATATAAAAATTGAGAAATATACTAGGATAGGCACCAACACAGAGTTTTGGCATTATCCGAAAAAAATAGCTCATCAAGTACACGGGAAACATTTTCTCTCTTGACAAGTTTATTCTTGAATGTTTTAGTGCACTCTCATGAATTATTTGTAACTAGGAAATCATCAGGATGTGAGTGCATCTGCTTTGATATAAATTACATTCAGGTACACAATACGTTCGATAGGTCTTAAAATATCAAAATAGTTTTAATAAGAAATTTCTATAAATTAATCATTTCACCAACGTTTCCTAATCAAACCAACAGAAAGAACTAAACTGATGCTTCGCACATGCCCGTGTTTACATTCGAATAAACCGAACGCGGCGCCGTTTTAGCCAATATCGATAGCTGCCTTAAGGTATGGTATAATGTAGCTGGTCTTGGTAGATGACCGATCACCTAGCAGCTGCGAACGCCGAGAAATCAACATCGAACACAAACACACTGTTAGTGTCAGCCTGTGTCACCGAAGCGTCCTTGATACGACTCGATTTTGTCAGCTCTGAGGTCCGTGCTCAAATCCCTCCCTTGGCGAAGATTTTTACTTCGAATAGTGCTCTCAATTCGGTCCCAGCTACGTGCATATTTAGCAACACTGCCCCGTAAATCCATTTGAATTCGCCCGCGAAGCGATCTGATTCGTTAACTTCAACGGCGCGAGATATCTAAATCACTTTTTTTTCAAATTATTATTAATCCGTATTACCAACCCTGAAACGCTCATATTCCCGGTTCACGTTGTTTCCGACCACCCTATATATTAAATGGATATAAAACCCCAAACCCCATGACAGTACAGCCCTTGAAAGGCCTTGGCCTACCAAGCAACCGCTGCTCAGCCCGAAGGCCTGCAGATTGCGAGGTGTCGTGTGGTCAGCACGACGAATCCTCTCGGCCGTTATTCTTTGCTTTCTAGACCGGGGCCGCTATCTATCCGTTAGATAGCTCCTCAGTTCTAATCACGTAGGCTGAGTGGACCTCGAACCAGCCCTCAGGTCCAGGTAAAAATCTCTGACCTGGCCGGGAACCGAACCCGGGGCCTCCGGGTAAGAGGCAGGCACGCTACCCCTACACCACGGGGCCGGCATTAAATTGATATAGGTTACAAAAAAGATTTACGCGTGTTATTGATATGTTTTATAAAATCTTTTTGAAGGGGCCCAATGCTTGTTTTCTGCAGGCGGATCCGTGTCATATTCGTGACGTTTCTAGATCGGGAGGCCGAGATTCTACCACTGATCCACAGAAGCAGTTCTTTCTAACATGTATGGATAGTTTTTCTTTCTTTCTTTTCTTCCTTTCATAGTCCGTTCACCCTCCAGGGTTGGTTTTTCCCTCGTACTCGGTAAGGGATCTCACCTTTACCCCCTCAAGGGCAGTGTCTTGGAGCGTGAAACATGAAACATTTGGTCGATAATACAACTGGGGAGGAGGATGAGTACCTCGCCCAGGCGGCCTCACCTGCTATGCTGTACAGAGGGTTTGTGGGGAGTGGGGAGATTGTAAGGAATAGACAAGGAGGAGGGTAGGAAGCGACCGTGGGCTGGACGAGAAGTGGAAAACCACGGGAAATCACTGCGACGATGGATGCGGTGGGAATTGACCCCTTATCATTTTTTTTTTTTTTTTTTTTTTTTTTTTTTGCTAGAGGGGCTTTACGTCGCACCGACACAGATAGGTCTTATGGCGACGATGGGATGGGAAAGGCCTAGGAGTTGGAAGGAAGCGGCCGTGGCCTTAATTAAGGTACAGCCCCGGCATTTGCCTGGTGTGAAAATGGGAAACCACGGAAAACCATCTTCAGGGCTGCCGATAGTGGGATTCGAACCTACTATCTCCCGGATGCAAGCTCACAGCCGCGCGCCTCTACGCGCACGGCCAACTCGCCCGGTATATATGTATCAAATTTCGTTGCAGCTAATTACACTAACTACTACACCACAGAGGCGGACATGTAAGCTATAGATACTACCGGTACTTGTTTAGCATTTTTTCGGTACTGAGTACCAGTGAGTACCCTTACTTATAATGAAAGAGCGAGAGACTTTTACACTAGATGATAGGTCATACAGTATATACCACAAAGTTTCCTGCCTGTATCTTGTATTTATTTAAGAACGTTGTTCTCCTACGTCAGACTAGCAGTGCCCAGGGATATCTCGCTAGGACTGCATCGTGTCTCAATGAACCCGACTACTCGTTACTGTCTCTGTATGTGGGAGTGACGCGATGTGTTCGCTATTTTTTAGGGTGCGGGCTCGATTGTTGCGCGGGTCATTATGGCTTCACGTGTAATAACAGTCATTTATCAGAGGGGCCGTGACAGCGAGTTCCGCTGCGCAGTTTTCAAGGTCGGTCAAACCACGGTCAAGATCAAGGAGGCTTCTGTCAGGAGAGCAGCACCACACAGCATTTCCAAGAATGGACATGGTTATGCTAGACGGAGTCGGATTTCAGAACAGAGCACGAGTTATCCCAAATCACTTTACTCTTTGTCGTAATATAAAACTCCACAATGTATCTAAAAGAATCTGGTGTTCGAGTTTTATTTATTTTTACTATTTAGCGAATAACTATAAAATTAAATAGGCCTAAGTATTTGTAATACAAATTTCTGTTTTATATTTTGTCACCTGACCCAGGTCTGCATTTATCGATAGATAGATGTATTTATCATCGACAGGTTATTTACCCAATTATACATGATTCAATAAAACATTATATACAACAAAAAAAGCAAAGTCACCTCCGTACAGGCCATAAAGGCCCTTGGAGGAGTGGAAGGTAAAGGCTTCCACCATTGTTAACCTCGGCACGTGAAGGGGTAGAGTGGTTGGCTCTACGCCCGGCCGCCTTTGCCCCTAGGAATTAACCTGGTACTCATTTTTTGTGTAGGCTGAGTGAACCTCAGGGCCATATGCACCATTTTACGACTTCCTGACGGAGATTCGAACCCACGTCCTTCCGGGCGAACCAAGCATGCCTTTACCGCCTCGGCCAGGCAGCCCCTATTATATACAACGAAAACACCTTAAATAAATAAAACTAATTTACTAAAATAAAGTTTAAACTAAATCTAGAGACGTTTTCTTTTCCTTCTTCTACTTCTACGGTCTCATTGGATCACTTCAATCAATCATTATCAGGTCATCTTCTTCGATAAGTTTTCTTTCCGAATTGCTCAGTAGCTTTCAATTCGTTCTGATCTTTTCTATCGTTCCCTATCTGTAAATACCGTTTGTCTATTTTTGGTTTAATTTTTATGTTTTTCAGTTTCTTTACATTGTCTGATTTGTTTAGTAAATCGGCCAGAGTTATTTCTACAGAAGTAAAAATCCATCCTACTTGTTGCTTCAGATTCCAGAGTTTATCTATAATTTTTCTTGGTAATCTGGTTTCTGGTATATTCGTAATGTGACCAGAAAAAGAGATCCTCTTCTTCCTTATGCAGGGTTTTCTTTGGCTCGCTTCGTGTGTCAGGGGAACATGCACGGTAGGCGATAGCGCGGCCGGGTGACTCATTTACCGAGAGAAGTATTGCTTCATGACCGGCTAAGCAGTACGGTAGCGATAACGACTGCTTCACAGCAACAGTTTTGTTTAACATCTGTGGTATTGGTAGCGTGTTCAATGTGTTCGCTTTAAAATAGCATCGTTTCTGTAGGAATATCGTGTGTTTAACGAGTGATGTATACAGTAGAACAGCGTGTATTCCTTGTGTTGTGCTATGCGAAGCATTCTTCTTATACAGAATGCCGCTTTCGATTCATTCGCAAATTTCCTGGCATCCTCCCTCCCCATAGGAGTACAGTACGTAAATTAGTAAAGAAGTTCCGCACCAGCGGGTCCATTCTTAACAAGAAATCACGCAGGAGACGGACCGTTTTAACAGAGGAAAAGCTTGACGAAATAGGAACTCTCTTGAAAAGATCTCCAACAAAATCCCTGTCGCGTCTCGCCGTACAAGCTAATGTATCATTATCTTCTGCCCACCATGTAAAAAAAAACTGTTAGAGCAAAACCGTAGAAACCCATCCGTGCCCAATATTTAAGAGGACCTGGCAGTTTCGCTAGGCTTCGGTGTTGTTACTGGTTGCTTCAGTCAGTTCACGATGGGTAAGTTGACTCAGAACTTTTATTTTATAGTGATGAAGCATGGCTACACTGAAGTAGCTATGTAAATAGTCAAAACAATCGCTACTGGTAGGCAGAAAATCCCCACCAGCTGCATGTCTGTCGACTTCATGGTGTAAAGATAGGAGTTTGGTGCGCAATAAGTGCTCGCAGAATTATAGGGCCTATATTTTCCCGCGAAACAATAAATGCTGATCGATATATAGACCTCATTCTCAGACCATTCTTTCAAGAGCTGACGGAAGAAGAAATGAGTAATCGTTACTTTATGCAAGATAATGCGACGGCACACACTGCTAATCGGTCCGTGGAGGTAATACGAGAAGTTTTAGAAGATCGTGAGGTTAATTATCCCTCTAGATCTCCTGATTTAAATCCCTGTGATTATTACCTGTGGGGGATGCTGAATGGAAAAGTGTATGTGAACAACCCGCACACAAGAGAAGAAGTACAAGAGAACATTACACAAGTTAATTCGAACATCACACGGACTGAGATTCACCGACTGTCTGCAAACCTATTTACGAGGTGTCAGGCGTGTTTGATAGCTGGGGGACAACATTTTGAACATCAAATGTAATGCCAGGTAGGTTTTAGACTAATAGTTTCACTAGAAATTGATATTTATAACTGTGAATTGTCGTGAGTGGTGGGGAGGAAAAGTGCGCATTTTATCGGCTAGCGACGGAGTGTCATTGCGCCAGCCGTGCCGTGCTCTGAGCGGTGCTGCGGAAGACCCTGTAGTATCTGTGATGGGCTACAGTTCACTGTACATCACTTCGTTTGGCACTATGCACCATTGTCCATCTTTTTGATATGTTTTATTTATGCATGTTCTAGCTAATCTTCCCTCTACTTTGAAGATTTTAAGGCGTCAAGTACACTGACTGACAGAGCAAATGCAACACCAAGAATGAGTGGTTCGAAAGGGATGAAAGTTGGGGAAAAACAGAGACGGCACGGACGAATAATTGATGTTTATTTCAAACCGATATGCAGGTTACACAATGCGCACGACATCGACTCAGTAGGATGTAGGACCACCGCGAGCGGCGATGCACGCAGAAACACGTCGAGGTACAGAGTCAATAAGAGTGCGGATGGTGTCCTGAGGGATGGTTCTCCATTCTCTGTCAACCATTTGCCACAGTTGGTCGTCCGTACGAGGCTGGGGCAGAGTTTGCAAACGGCATCCAATGAGATCCCACACGTGTTCGATTGGAGAGAGATCCGTACGCTGGCCACGGAAGCATCTGTACACCTCGTAGAGCCTGTTGGGAGATGCGAGCAGTGTGTGGGCGTGCATTATCCTGCTGAAACAGAGCATTGGGCAGCCCCTGAAGGTACGGGAGTGCCACCGGCCGCAGCACATGCTGCACGTAGCGGTGGGCATTTAACGTGCCTTGAATACGCACTAGAGGTGACGTGGAATCATACGCAATAGCGCCCCAAACCATGATGCCGCGTTGTCTAGCGGTAGGGCGCTCCACAGTTACTGCCGGATTTGACCTTTCTCCACGCCGACGCCACACTCGTCTGCGGTGACTATCACTGACAGAACAGAAGCGTGACTCATCGGAGAACACGACGTTCCGCCATTCCCTCATCCAAGTCGCTCTAGCCCGGCACCATGCCAGGCGTGCACGTCTATGCTGTGGAGTCAATGGTAGTCTTCTGAGCGGAAGCCGGGAGTGCAGGCCTCCTTCAACCAATCGACGGGAAATTGTTCTGGTCGATATTGGAACAGCCAGGGTGTCTTGCACATGCTGAAGAATGGCGGTTGACGTGGCGTGCGGGGCTGCCACCGCTTGGCGGCGGATGCGCCGATCCTCGCGTGCTGACGTCACTCGGGCTGCGCCTGGACCCCTCGCACGTGCCACATGTCCCTGCGCCAACCATCTTCGCCACAGGCGCTGCACCGTGGACACATCCCTATGGGTATCGGCTGCGATTTGATGAAGCGACCAACCTGCCCTTCTCAGCCCCATCACCATACCCCTCGTAAAGTCGTCTGTCTGCTGGAAATGCCTCCGTTGACGGCGGCCTGGCATTCTTAGCTATACACGTGTCCTGTGGCACACGACAACACGTTCTACAATGACTGTCGGCTGAGAAATCACGGTACGAAGTGGGCCATTCGCCAACGCCGTGTCCCATTTATCGTTCGCTACGTGCGCAGCACAGCGGCGCATTTCACATCATGAGCATACCTCAGTGACGTCAGTCTACCCTGCAATTGGCATAAAGTTCTGACCACTCCTTCTTGGTGTTGCATTTGCTCTGTCAGTCAGTGTATATATGGTCTGACACCGTAGTTAGCCTCTTCGAGTCCCGTTGGTAGGAAAAAGTTCACCATCCCAATTTTGGCCGGCAGGGCAGGAGAGGTGATGGTATACAATTTCTAATCACTAGATGTCTGACTCGTTGGCTGAATGGTCAGCGTACTGGCCTTCGGTTCAGAGGGTCCCGGGTTCGATTCCCGGCCGGGTCGGGGATTTTAACCTTCATTGGTTAATTCCAGTGACTCGGGGGCTGGGTGTTTGTGCTGTCCCCAACATCCCTGCAACTCACACACCAAACATAACACTATCCTCCACCACAATAATACGCAGTTACCTACACATGGCAGATGCCACCCACCCTCATCGGAGAGTCTGCCTTATAAGGGCTGCACTCGGCTAGAAATAGCCACACGAAATTATTTATATTATTATCACTAGATTGTGTGCCAAAAGCGTGGAATCACTTCCAACCCTCTCCGCAGTATTCATATGGTGTGAGGTCACATAACGCCGTTGATGGTGATTCGTCTGTCGTTTGGAGAAGTTAAGCCCTGAACAGCTATTCGAAAGGAGTAGGTTATGTGCCGGCACAGGGTTTTAACCTCTCCCTTCCTACTATCATTCATTTGATCTCATTAACGCCTCTGCTGAGGTTGACGTCAGGAAGGGCATCCGGTCGTACAAACTCTCTACGAAGATACATCTCGCGTCATACCCCACTCTGTGGAAGAACGGGACAAGGGTTGGACATACACTATACGTAAGTCTGTTATAGGTAACATTGTCACGCATTGCATAGGTGTTTCTTCAGAATAGCCACTGAGTGTTAAATTACTTTTTCTTTGATGCTGTTCTCTGTTTTATTTGTCGCACAGCAGTTTATAAATAATTTTGGTATAGTACCACGAGCTCCTAGAAATAAACCAGCCACGGTAAAACCGCTTCACACCATGTGATTGAGGAAAGTGTGGTATAGTTTTTTCTTTCCATGGTCCACATCTTGGGGCTGAGTTAGCGATTGTTCAAAGTGAATGGCTGGATCAATGATTTCTTCTGTATTTTTAACATGGGTATGTTTTTGGGGTGGGGGTTCTATCTGGAATTAGTCCAATCATTTCCCCGATATCATTGTTATGCCATTGTTTCAAGATCTTCGAGCGCCTTATCCTTAACCGAATTAGTGGCATCCTCGAAGGAAAGTTCATTCCTCAACAAGCTGGTTTTCGACCTGGAAAGTCATGCTGCAGTCAAATCCTGAACCTTACTCAACATATCGAGTATGGTTTTGAACAGCGTAAGGTAACTGGAGTTGCCTTTGTTGACTTAACAGCTGCCTATGACACCATCAACCACAGGAAGTTACTGAGGAAAATTTACCAGCTCACTAATGATTAGCAACTAACATCTCTTATTGGCATTCTCCTGCAGAATAGAAGATTCCAAGTCTCTCTCCATGGTAAGAAGAGCAGGTGGCGCGTACAAAAGAACGGTTTACCTCAAGGCAGTGTGCTAGCCCCTGTGCTCTTTAACATTTATACTAATGATCAACCCATTATGGAAAATACCAGGCTTTTCATCTATGCCGACGATACTGCAGTGGCTGCCCAAGGAAAGACATTTGAAGAGGTGGAGGAAAAGTTGACTTCTGCACTAGATACTCTTGGCTCTTACTATGAAGGCAATCATCTAAAGCCAAATCCCAACAAGACCCAGGTGTGCGCATTTCACTTAAGGAATAGAGAAGCTCGGCGGGAACTGGACATTGTATGGCAAGGCAAACGACTAGAACATTGTCCAACACCTGTGTATCTAGGTGTTACTCTTGACCGAACACTGTCCTTCAAGAAACATTGCCACAACACCAGGCTGAAAGTTAGTTCACGGAACAGTATTTTGAGAAAGCTCACAGCCACCACCTGGGGAGCAAGCCCTCACGTCCTGAGAACCTCTGCTCTTGCTTTGTGTGTGTCCGCTGCAGAGTACGCTTCACCTGTGTGGAGTGCATCTACTCACACCAAGGAGGTTGACATTGCAATCAACGAGACCGTACGTATCTTGTCGGGATGTCTGAAGCCAACCCCAGTTGACAAACTCTACCCGCTTGTTGGAATAGCTCCTCCCGCTATCAGAAGGGCTGTTGCTGCTGATGCAGAGAGGACAAAGCAGACTAATGATTCTCGCCACCCACTGCATGATCACCAGGCTGTAGTCTGTCGACTGAAGTCGAGAAAGAGCTTCATCACCAGGACTCAACCACTGGTAGGAACACCTGAGTATAACCGCATCACCAGGTGGAAGAACATGCTGCCGCCTGATACTCCTGCAAAGGAAGAGCTAGCTCCAGGAAATGACCTGCCCTACCCTATTTGGAGATCACTTAATCGTCTTAGGGTGGGCGTACCTCTTTGCAAGACCAACATGCAAAAATGGGCCATACTTCCAGCTGATGGAGACGCATCCTGCGAGTGTGGTGTAACACAAGATCCGAACCACCTGCTCATTTGTCCCCTACTAGAACATCCCTGCACTACACAGGACCTAATCGAGGCGAACAACAAGGCCATCGGAGTTGCTACATTTTGGAAATGCTGACCGGACACGGAATGATGATTGTAACCATGACAACCAGTGTTCGTCTATGTATGCCAGGTCATTAGGGTCATCTTCTCACTGTGCGCTGTCTTTCTGTTACCAAGAGCTTGAGTAAATCCCGTATCAAGTGAACCCGTTTCTGCTCCTCAGTCCAGAGTTAAAATCCTTGAACTGGGCGTAAAACAACCACGGGCCCTAGAATAAGAGACAGGCATGTTATCTCTAGACCACAGGGCTTGCTATTAGTATTACATTTACAACGTCTAGAATGCCCTTCATTTCCTCACAATGCGCATCGTAAGTGGCTACTAGTAGGGGAACAACCAAATAATCTATCCTCACTCCCTCGCCTTCTAAACCTAAAAACATATCCATGATTCTATATTTTTTCCGTGTAGCGGAGAAAATGCACCAGTGCTATTTCTTGTATAAACAGTACAACTTGTATGTCTTTCGCTGCTATTTCCTATTAAAATGTTTGCAAAATTTGATTTAGTAATATATAACTTCAACATTCAAAAAAAAATGACTTTACAAAATTTTGTTTAAGAATCATAATTAATGGACTTGATATAATGAAGAATGATGCCTCCGTGGCCCAGGCGGAAGCACGTCGGCCTCTCACCGCTGGGTTCCGTGGTTCAAATCCCGGTTACTCCATGTGAGATTTGTGCTGGACAAAGCGGAGACGGGACAGGTTTTTCTCCGAGTAGTCCGGTTTTCCCCGTCATCTTTCATTCCAGCAACACTCTCCACTATCATTTAATTTCATTTCATCTGTCAGTCATTAATCATTGTCCCAGAAGAGTGCGACAGGCTTCGGCAGCCGGTACAATTCCTATCCTCACCGCTAGATAGGGGCTTCATTCATTCCATCCCTGACCCGGTCAATGACTGGAAAACAGGCTTTAGGTTTTCATTTTCACATAATGAACAATATGAAAATAAACAGCGATTGAGCACATTTGTATGATGCCAGTTTTCTGTTTAAATTCTTGTAGGAAGCTATCACAAAATAAATCCACTTCTTTAACTGATCCATCTTGATAGCATCCCATCAAATTGGTAAAGATCTGGTCGTCCTCTAAAGATAATGTTTCTGTTATGCACACGCGTGATTAAATTACTTCTTCATTACTCGTAAATTAAGTCAACTTGTGCCCTTTAAGAAGCAACACTCGACAAACAGTTATCAGCATAAAGTTCAAATATTACTGTACTTCTGCATTCCAAAGACTAATGCAGGACTGATGTTTTCTCGCTCTGTAGAGTTGCACGATGACCCAGGAAATGAAGCTTAAACACGCACAGAAGTATAATACGGAACGAGCGCTTAATACAATTTCCCAAATTTCAGTTGAAGACCTCCCCAGAATAAGGATGTAAGCAACAAATTTTTGAAAAGTGAGATTTAAGTGGAAATAGGGTGTATCATCACGTATCGAAGCTGTGGTGTTACCTTATGTCTTACTTACATTTGAACTTCAAACTGGTTTACAGCCAGAAGAACTTTGTCCTCCGTGGTATAAGGATGGAACATCAGTCAAGATGGTGGACAGTGCTTGAGTAGGTTCATCACCAGGTGTAATAAAAGCCATAGACGAAATCACGTCTATATTTTGAAATATTTTCATGACATTTGTATTGTTGTTATTTTTATTATTACACTAATATTACTTGCTATCGTTTGTGTACGTGCAGGAGTTCTCTTCTGTTGTATATAAACGTAAAACATACTTGCAGGTAATTCTCCATTGTAACACTTGCAAATCACACATTAAAACCTTAACTTATAACAATAATATATTATTTGTATTAGGCGATTTCATTTGTACACTTGCATATGCAATTGCAATACCATGAAATAAACCCAAAAAATAATTTTCCTCTCTCCTGAAAAATTACTGATTTCTTTCTTTCTTTTTTACAATTGGCTTTGCGTCGCACCGACACAGGGCGGTCTTATGGCGACGATGGGATAGGAAAGGTCTAGGAGTAGTAAGGAAGCGTCCGTGGCCTTAAGTAAGGTACAGCCCCCAGCATTTGCCTGGTGTGAAAATGGGAAACCACGGAAAACCATCTTCAGTGTTGTCGACAGTGGGGTTTCGAACCCACTATCTCCCGGATGCAAGCTCACAGCTGCGCGACCCTAACCGCACGGCCAACTTGCCCGGTACTGATTTGTTGGGTACATACTTAATTCGCGAGGTCTCCAAATAAGAAATATTAAATAATGTAATATTCTTTCACGTGAAGGAAATAAAGCACCACCTATCAATTTAACAATGTTGTGGGTGAAGATTGACGAGCCTTATTAAGTGACCTCCATGTAGTCCTATTTTTTCTAAAACTAACCAGTCGTTCAGAAGTATAACGAACTGAGATGGATGCGTGATTCGGGGCATACAGTTGTTAGCTTGCACTCGGGAGATAGTGGTTTCGAACCACAGTATCGGATCAGTTAATAACACGGTTGCTTCCTTCCCAGTAGTAGCGCTTCCCTATCGGATTGCCACCAAAAGACCTGCCTGCGTTAACACCACTTGTAAATCAAACTCTTCGATGAGCTTCTGTACAAGAATCGAAACGTACTACATGCTTACACGGCTTTTATAAATTGGCCTAACAATATTTCAGAAATCTGGCGTAGGTTACACATAGGATGCTTCCAGAGAAAGGGAAAGTTAGCAAAATAACGGGATAAACGTTTTCATGCAACCAAAATAATTCACAGTGTTACCAGAATGAATTTGCTAAAGACGCTTCGTGAGAAATTATGAAATCCATATGAATACTTCAGTGATTTGAACTGAATGATACTGATGAACTTATGTATACATTTGGGATATGGTGGGTTTGAACCCACTGTAGTCAGCCCTCGAGGTAGTTAACCGTTATTTCCAATTTTCACACAAAGCAAATTTTGGGGTAGTACTTTAATTAAGGATACAGAGGTTTCCTTCTCAGTACTAGCCCTATCCTATGCCATCGTCCCCAAAGACATGAATGTGTCGGTTCGACGTAGAGTTATTCAATATTTCTTGAATAAATGAATGAATTAATGAGTGAATTTATGTTTGAGTGCCACACGAATGAAATCAAATATTGTAGATTAAATATATTTTAAATTATTCTTTGCACCTTTCAATTTAATTTCGGTTTATACTATTTAGAATTACTTTAATAGATATTATTATTATTATTATTATTATTATTATTATTATTATTATTATTATTATTATTATTATTATTATTATTATTATTATTATTATTATTATTATTATTATTATTATTATTATTATTACAGAAATATCGTGGAACAGAGAGGTGAAAGAAGGTGCCGGGGTGAAGGGGCGGACAAGGAAATGACCAGAGCGTAAGTTAAAACACAAAATTTTTGAAATTTTATTTCTTTCCTTCCTTTTTTAAAAATATTAAAATGTGATTTGGAACAAATAACAGTTGAATAGAATAACAAATAACCTCGTCATTTTTTATAACAACAGCGGACTATAAGTACAAAAATCAGATACAATAACTAGAGAGAATTATAAACAGGATAATATAGAAGGTATGAAAATATAGGTATGAGAATAATCGCTCTGAATAAGTACACTATTTTAAGAGCATGTTTGCTCTTCTAATTTCCATCCCAGGAGACTGAGCTCCAAAAGTTACTGCAGTCCAGCCTCTCAGAGGCACAAGCTTTTTACAAAATGATGTCTGATAAACTTCAAGTACTGTTTACAGTCACTTCTGCTCAACAGTCTATCAATAATTACAATTACAATAGGGGCAATGAGTGCCCATACTAAATTACCTTAGTTAAACACTATCGACCATGAACAAAAGGCAAGGAGGCAACACTTGCACTCATTTTAGGAAAAACTCTTAAAACCCTAAATGGGCTTGTGGCCTGACGTTGCAGAGGTTAAGCCTATACTGCAGAGGGGTGACTAAACGAGAAATATTAAATGCCGAAAGAGAGTTAAGAATTTAGAGGTTTATCTGTCTGTCTGAGAAAGTTTTCATTCCACGTCCATAGGGCGGGGCGGGCCCCCTAGAGAGTTACGCTCTCTCTCGGGCCGTGAGATGTGTAGAGAGAGAGAGAGAGAGAGGTGTGATGAAGGAGAAAGATGGGTAAAAGAAGGAGTGTGGAATGATAACGGATGGGGGCCTCGTGGCTACGTAGATGGGATTAAAGGGATGATGTGTGCGAGGTGTGTAAGTTAGAAGAAAGTTCCAGGGTGGAAATGCGATGTGAGGAGATGAAGAGTAGCTGTGATATTAGATAGGGAAGTGGCGAGAAAGCGAAGGAGGTCGAATGTCAGAAGGGATGGGAGGAAGAAGCTAGTTTGGGGAGTGGGTGGACGAACGGGTTGAGGGGGTGGAACAGGTGGAGGGGTTGGCCGGGGGCGACGGTAGGAAGTGTTGCGTTGAAAGCGAACAGTTGGGGGTGGAGAACGAGAAGGCTCCACTCTGTAGTGATGACTGTAGATACGGGCGCCGGTGCTAATCAGGTGTTGGACATCTTCTGCAGTAGGAAGGTGTAGCCGCACCATATATGTAGGTCCGTAGGCGTTGTGAATTCGAAACGCGCGACGGGCGGCGACGCCTGCTGCTTGAAGTTCGCGTATGATGTCTCTTTCGGAGATGGCAGTTTCGATGCCACGGAGAACACAACTAGACATGGCATGGAATGACGGTGGAGGCTGCTGGGGCGATGAAGGTGTGGCGGCGGCTGCTACGGTGTCTTCTTGTGAAGATGGTGATGGCGGTGCTGCGGCGGTCGAATCCAAGGAGGTGGCAGGGAGTTGCTGGGGACGCAGTTGTGCGGAAGTCGAGGAAATTATGAGGGATGATGACATGATGGACGAAGGGTGGCAGGTTGTGGTAGTAGTGACGGGAATACGGGATAAGGTGTAGGCGGACGTGGTAATGGTCGTGGTGGTGGTGGTGGTCGTAGTAGTTGTGGGGTAAGTGGAGAGGGAAGGCGCTGGCGGCTGCGGCTGAGATTCGTTGACGGTGGGAAGAGAAGATTGATGTGCGAAGAGCTGATCGAGGATGTACGAAGGAGTATGCACCACTTCGTAGAATCTGTGGTGAAGGGTCGCGCCGACGGCTTGGAGGCTTAGCATTTCGTCCTCGCTGCGAAGACCAGAATCTGCGTTGACGGTAAGGAAGTGGAGTCATCCAAGAGCCTGAAAACATCATGTGCTGGGACGCCGGCTGTGCGAAGATCGGTGAGAATGTCTTCTTCAGAAAGGACGGGATCCACACCGGGAATAAGGCAGGTGTACATTGTCGTTTGGGGGGGCCGGCTTCCAACGTGGTGCCAGCCGTTATACTGAATTGGCTTGGCGAGGTGCGGAGTTGTAGTTGTAGCGTCACCCCGGCCGATCAAAAATAGGGGATATCGTGGAAGTTAAGTCCTCCTATATAGAGATGTTCCTAGAGGTTTAGAATATTTATTCACCCCATATCAAGTTGAATGCAAATCAACAGAGGGTGATCACGCTTTGTTCCCTTAATTTACATGTTTCCCAGCAGGGATTTGAACAGAGTTCTCAGACTTGCCGAAAATCTATATTTAAGAACCTTAAACTAGGACTTTACATACAATTAAAGACGCTTGAAACCTTCTCCTCAAGCTATCTGCCTGGAACTATCACATGTTAAGAAACTTCCGCCATTACCTTGAGTTGTTTGGCCTTCCGAACGCCGCCCTGCAACCCCTGCCTCCTAATCACGCCGCACTCACTAGACCGGGGCGATGAAGATGACAATACGGCACTAAAGGGCCCAGCTTTTATAGCATTTCCGAGGGGAAATTTTCAGAGCTCTTTTCTGATAGATACCATGCCTGTACACACCCCCAATTTAAATTGACTAGAGAAAATATACACACCTACAAAAAATTGAAATTCCCTTAAGAATTAATTGTCCTTAATCTAGCCAGAAGGGGCACCTAGGCCGATGGTAGAGACCTCTAACAGTTGAAAATCGAAGTATCTTGCCTTACACTAGTTCCAGTATCATGACACAGATGGCCTTATAGAAGGCACGCAGTTTAACAGAACGGAAAAGGTGTTGTTATTATTATTATTATTATTTCCAACTCAATAGATAAATGGTTAACGTGCTGGCCTTTGGTCACAGGGGTCCCGGGTTCTACTCCCGGCACGGTCGGGAATTTTAACCATAATTGGTTAATTTCACTCGCACGGGGGCTGGGTGTATGTGTCGTCTTCATCATCATTTCATTCTAATCACGACACGCAGGTTGCCTACGGGGGTCAAATCAAAAGACCTGGATCTGGCGAGCCGAACTTGTCCTCGGACACTCCCGGCACTAAATGCCATACGACATTTCATTTTTCATTATTATTATTATTATTTATTTATTTATTTATTTATTTATTTCCTTCTTTCTTAATCCGTTTGCCCTCAAGGTTCTTTTTTTTCCTCAGACTCAGCGAGAGATCCCACCTCTACCGCCGAAAGGGCAGTGACCTGGAGCGTGAGACTTTGGGTCGACAGGATACAACTGGGAAGGAGTACCAGTACCAGTACCAGTACCTAGCACAGGCGGCCTCGCCTGCTATGCTGAACAAGGGCCTTGTAGGGGACGGGAAGATTAGAAGGGACAGACAAGGATGTTGCAACTACAGTACCATACCATGTATAAGTTTTTGACCTTTTTTTTTATTTTATTTTTTACAAGTTGCCTTACGTCGCACCGACACAGATAGCTCTTATGGCGACGATGGAATAAGAAAGGGCTAGGAGTGGGAAGGAAGCGACCGTGGCCTTAATTAAGGTACAGTCCCAGCATTTGCCTGGTGCGAAAATGGGAAACCACGGAAAACCACATTCAGGGCTGCCAATAGTGGGTTTCGAACCCACTATCTCCCGGATGCAAGCTCAGAGGCCGCGCGCCCCTAACAGCACGGCCAACTCGCCCGGTAAAAATCTAAACAAACTAACATACATGAAACATTCTCTTTCCTTACTTGTTTGTAATGAAATGATTCAGAGTATCTCGAATTTTCTTTTTCTTTTCCCAAAATGCCATATTTAGTAGAAATAATGGCAAGAGAATTTAGTCATTCTTACACCACTGAAGTTCGATGACAACCCTTAAATGTCCAATCTGATCATTTGTTATCATGAGACTCCTATTGATCCTCAATGCTGTCATGATATTTGGAAATACTGATTGCACTTTGTTTTTAAAAATGAGGCTGATTGACATCGAAGGAAATTCGGACAGTAAAACTGATCGCTAGGAACATCCTCATATGTCAACTATGGTAACAGGTATCGAGGTGCATCCTTCATGAACTGAATGAAGGACAAGTGCTACTTATTGACAATTACTTTAAGGAAACTAAGCAAGGCTTTGTAATTCAGAAACAACTCGCAAATTTGTTCGTAAACTTCTCCGCAGTTCACACAGTCACATCATTTACTGTCTGGGGTCCAAATTAATTTTTACCTGCTGTCTTGGGGCCCCTAACAGCCCGGGGGCCATGAGCGGCAGCCTACCCGTACTCTGCTTAATGGGTAATCCGACACTGTGTAAAAGAACCTTCAAAATTTAATGAATTTAAGTGTAAGGGAAAGACCATCATCAGTTCATCACTTTATCAGAAAATAAACAAATAAATAAATAAAATAGGGTTACAATAAATCCGAAAACCAACAACTTTTAATTACTAGGAGGACTGGAACACGCACAACCTAAATAAATACTTATCCCGTGGACAACGGATGCACTAAACTAGAAAACGCATACCAGTATGTGCAAGAAAGTTTACAGAAGCCAGAGTTTATCACTAACCTTAAACTTTACAGCACAGTAATACCGCCGATGTCCACCTCTGTGGTGTAGTGGTTAGTGTGATTAGCTGCTACCCCCAAAGGACCGGGTTTGATTCCCGGCTCTGCCACGAAATTTAAAAAGTGGCACAAGAACTGGAATGGGGTCCACTCAGCCCCGGGAGGTCAGCTGAGTAGAGGCGGTGGGGGGGGGGGCGTATTCCATTCCCGCCTCAGCCATCCCCGAAGTGGTTCTCCGTGTTTTACCAATTCTCCTTCAGGTAAATGCCGGGATGGTACCTAACTTAAGTCCACAGCCGCTTCTTTCCCTCTTCCTTGTCTATCCCTTCAACTCTTCCTCCCCCCCCCTTCCCACAAGTCCCTGTTCAGCGTAGCAGGTGAGGCCTCCCTGGGCGAGGTACTGGTCCTCCTCCCCAGTCGTATCCCCCGATACAAGCTCTCACGCTCCAGGACACTGCCCTTGAGGTGGTAGAGGTGGGATCCCTCGCTGGGTCCGAGGGAAAACCAATCCTGGAGGGTAAACGGATTAAGAAAGAATTATTATACATGATAAACAAAGGCCCAGTAAAAGAACTAGTGGTCAGAAATCGGACATTCGTGAGAAATGTTCTATGGACAGTAGCGCTGTTGATCTATCCATGGCTCTTGATAAAGTAGATCATGGGACACTACTGGTGAAAATGAAGGCTGCTGGGCTAGACAAAAGTGTGCTGGAACGAGTGGCTACATTTTTAGAAAACAGAACTCAGAAAATTAGAGTAGGTGAAGTATAATCTGATCCTGTAACGATTAAGAGGTGGTTCCACAGGACAATATTATTGGACCTTTACGTTTTCTTATTCATGAATGATATGAGTATAAAACTGGAATCACAGATGATATTTGCAGATGATGGTATGCTATATACAGTAGTAAATAAGTTGCAGGATTGTCAGCGAATGGAGAAAAACCTAGATGATGTTGTGAGATGGACAGAATACAATGGCATAATGGTAATGGGATGAAAACTTACAACCTAAGTTTTACCAAGAGGAAAATTCCTCTCAGTTTTAATTACTGTGTTGACGGGATGATAGTAGCTCACGGAGATCACTCTAAGTACCTAGGTGTTAATATATTGAAATATGTTCATTATGGAAATCACATAAACATAAACGAGGTTGTAAATGAAGGTTTCAGATCCTTTCACATTGTTATCAGAGTATTTAGGGGTTGTGGTAAGGATGTAAAGAAGAAGGCGTTTGTCTCTGGTTAGACCCATATTAGGGTATGGTTCCAGTGTATGGAACCACACCAACATTACTTGTCATGAGAACTGGAAAAGATCCAAAGGAAAGCAGCGAGATTTGTTCTGGGTGATTTCCGACAAAATAATAGTGTTACAAAAATGTTGAAAAGTTTGGGCTGGGAAGACTTGGGAGTAAAGAGACGAACTGTTCGACAAAGTGGTATATTCCAAGCTGTAATTGAAGAGATAGCGTGGAGTGACATTAGTAGATGAATAAGCTTGAGAGGATCTTTTAAAGGAAGGTAAAATCGTAATATTAAGATAAACTTGTAATTCAAGAGAACAAATTGGGGCAAATGTTTATTATAAGAAGAGGAATTAGGGATTGAATATTTACTAAGGGAAATGTTCGATAAAATTGCGAGTTCTTCGAAATCATTTAAGAAAGCAGTACGTAAACAACTGATAGGGAATCTGCCACCTGGACGATAGCCCTAAATGCAGCTCATTGATTGATTGATTGATTGATTGATTGATTGATTGATTGATTGATTGATTGATTGATTGATTGATTGATTGATTGATTGATTGATTGATTGGAAGATACAGGCCGTTAAAGTTTAAGAGGAGTACAAGAAAAGACACAATGAAGAACTTCTCCAACTTATCGAAAATATAACCATTTGCACGAGGAGGTGAAGACTCATCTTGCACGATTTCTTAAAAGAATGAATCGCCAAAGACACACATACAGTCGAACCTCGATAACTCGATTCACCTCGGAAGATAAATTTAATTTCGAATTATTGAAATTTCGAGATACAGGTAAGTTCCGTTTTTGATCATGTGTACCACATAATGAAATCATATGTATTTACGGATTGATGCTGTACTCGGTGTTACTTAACCATACAACAAAGTCGAAGTATTTTATCATTTGAATTACAACACTTGTTATAACAACTCGCCGAAGACACGGAACATCTTGCAGAGGAGCATGAAACACACCTCCGGTAACACCTTGGGAAAATATCCGTTTGTTTCTTTCCACAAACAACAGTTATTGCTGTGAAAACACTATAATTTACATCCACTGACTGTGTGTGTAGGATCGAAAAATAGGTACTGGTCTACTGACTACAGGAAAGGGTGGTAAACATACCAAGGAAGGCGTACTGTAGTGCGTCAAGCAACAATAACACACAAACTCAAACCTTAAACACTTCATTGCACAGTTAATGTTGTACAACATTCGAATTGCCGCATATTGTCAGCTTCTAGGCAGAACATTTTGCTTCGAGAATACGAGAAATTCGTGTTATCGAATTTCGGATAATAGAGAAATAAATACAGGTAGGGAAATTAAAGTAACTTCGAGTTACTAAAAATTCGACCAATGGACGTTCGAGATATCAAGGTATCTGTGAACATACATACGTTACAATGACATTTACCAAACATCGTTAACCATATTTAAAAAGAGAATCATTCTGAAAAGACTGAAAGATTATGATATTTTCGTGCGTGAACGTAGTGTGAGGAGTTACATATTAGTGCTCATTGAAATTACAATTCTAAGTGACAAATTTCTTCAGGTTGCCTTCATGAGTTTTGTATGAAATCCGAGTTGAAGTTTTACGGCCAGTACTTATGAGTGAATCATTGCCGTTGCGTAACAATAGGAAATAAGTATGCAATGTCACGGACCTCATGCTGTGAATAACTCTGTGCAGCAGTAATTTTTAAATGTTAAATATTTATTTCCTGCTTTCCAAACCTGCTTCGCCTGTGTGTGCTTGGCATGAATCCCAATGTTTAGCAGGGTCAAGTCAGAAGATATTTAACACCCTTTCTATCACTCATTTCCTGAATTCACCGTCTGTAATGATACTACCTTCACTCTCTTCAGTACAGCGATGAACAGCACACACTGACGTATGATTTTATACTAGCTCACCATGTCTTTTGGAGATGTATATGTAGCTCTACTTGTATGTCTCTATTTCATGTATTCCTAGTATAATTATTATTAAACCCCTAATCTTGTTCTTGTAATGTCATGTCCGTAGTCGCACATTGGCAATCATGTTGGCTACGTCACCAATTATGGCTGGCCAGAAGCTAGCTGTTGAGGAGAAGCCGAGACACTGGCGTAGGTCTCCCAGCCACGAGATCCTCTTCTGCCCGGGCAAAGTCTCCCACATACCTTTCCCTGCAGGATGAGATGGAGCACACTATACTTCTCAGGGTGTCGAAACAGGCGAATGTCCGATTCTTGATGGTGTTATTAATGCCCCGCTCCTTTCTCATCCGTGTCAGAACGTCTTCGTTTCGTCCGATTTATTCAGCTGTTTGGAGCATACGGCGATAGCACCACATCTCGAATGCGTCTGTCGGAGTCCATGATTTTCTGCTCCGTAAAGAAGGATAGAATAGAGCAACGGAGAAGACACACTGGGAGGTTCAGATTGAGGTCGCGGCCTTCGAGGACCATCAACGTTGGTAGAATTCCCATCGCACCCACTAATAAATGGTGGCTGATTCCACCTCTTATTTTTCCATGATGGATCTGAGGACATACAATGCGCCGTGAGGATATAGCGGACATCCGACGAACGACAACTAGAATAATTCAAGTTAATGGGGACACCGCGGCCATTCATCTCACCATTGCAATTGTTCACCAACTTGGATCAAATACGTCTTTTTAACTACTCGCATCTCAACCCATCAAAACTCCTCCCTCCCCATCACTCTACCGCCTTCTCAGCTGTGTAATACGAGGTGTTGACCCCTCTATTACAGAAGAAACAATTATCTCCGAACTCCACGCGGTAGGTATCCTAGTCAAGAAGGCATTCAGAATGAAGAATTCCACGAGTCCCGTCTATATGGTGAGAATTCTTCCGCCATCGTCCGAGATGTCGACCGTGTCTTGGCCAGCGGAGTCTTCATACATAAACACCATCATAAAGTGGAACCATCTCGTGCCCCACCACCACAAGCCATCCGGTGTGAACGCTGTCTCATTTTCAATAATCATACCACCATTCAGTGTACCGCCAAGAATACTAAATGTGAACATTGCAATCAAGATTACTGTACACCCAGGTGTCCCAGCACGCATCAACCCCAGCAATGCCATACCTGTGGAGGTAATCACGCACATTCTCGTTCTGCCGTCGCCGCCCTGTACCTCCTCAAAATCAACGAGAACTCACAGCGCCTGTCAGAAGCATTGATCCACCTACACCACCTTGCCGTTCACATTTTCAATCATCAACAGTCGAGGATCTAATTCGCTTTGTCACTATTTCATTATTAAACTGGCAGAACTGGCAACCGCAGAAAATCAAACATTCAATCTTCACTTTCTAATCACCCATTCCGCCCTAAATTCGCACCTCAACTTTATATTAGAAACCCTTGTCCAAACACATTCCCAGGCCCCTCAGCTCAAGCAACTACATCACAAAATCGCGTCCTCTCCAGTATTTGTAATCACCGAATGGACTTACATCCTGTGAATCGTAGGCTTGTGAGTGCGCTAAAATGATCTCACTCTTCACATATTTGCCACCCTGTCTTCCTTGGCGAAGGAACCAATGGAAAAAATCTAATCAGTACTATGTTAAATTTTAGACCTTCTTACATGACTGTAAAAATACAATTCTTTAATTTATGTTAATATTCCAAGAACTGTCAAACTATAGAACTTGTTTATATATCAATGTACGCACCAAACAAACAAACAAACAAACAAAAAAGGAAAAACTTCATGTAAATAATACTGAAATAAAATGAAGTTGGAAACCCCTTAGTTAAGAATACAAACTCCCTCCCATTACCTCCTTCTCATCTTTTACCCCCTCCTTCCTCCACCACATCTCCCAACCCGCGCGCATCTCTTGGCCAGATAGAGGGCATAACATTCTAGGTGGCCCGCCCCACCCCTTCAGGATCAGTCAGTCAGTCAGTCAGTCAGTCAGTCAGTCAGTCAGTCAGTCAGAGGACATACAAAGCAAATACGGCTGTTTAAGTTTGCTTTTCACAAGAAATGCTATTATTGTTTTAAGACGAAGTACAACTGGCCAACAATCCTCTCTTAACTTTAATCAGAGGAGAAAATGGAAGAGATCCGAATGAAGGTAAGGAAGGTCAACTGAGTAGAGGAGAGTTCGATTCCCACCTCAGCCATCCTCGAAGTGGTTTTCCGTGGTTTCCCCACATCTCCTCCAGGAAAATGCCGGGATGGTACCTAACTTAAGACCACGGACGCTTCTTTCCCTCTTCCTTGCCTATCCCTTCCAATCTTCCCGTTCCCCACAAGGCCCCTGTTCAGCATAGCAGGTGGGGCCGCCTAGGCGAGATACTGGTCCTCCTCCCCAGCTGTATACCCGATCAAATATTTCACGCTACAGGACACTACCCTTGAGGCGGTAGAGGTGGGATCCCTCACTGAGTCCAGAGGAAGAAATCAACCATAGAGGGTAAACGGGCTAAATAAATAATGAAATATCCTACCCTAAAGCAACAATCTATTGCTTCAGCACACATATGTACACATCCCGATATAATTTGATAAACCTTTTCATTTGCAGCGATTATGATAAGTGTGAAAGAATGGACCAAACAAGCTACACTCAGGTTATTGTAATGAAATATCGTAGGACTAATCTGGTATTTTATCTTGTACTAAAAATTAAATTACTTGAAATATGAACTCAAGCATTTACCATCTAAGTTGAAGAAAAAATGGTATTAGGGAATTACTGTGTGGTGGCGATAACCGGTGTTGTCTGGGAGGGTTTTGGTTTGATTGGTCAAGGGAGGAGTCTGGTGGGAGTGGGAGGGGGGTGGGTGTTCTTGCCCAGGGTGGAAGCTAGCCTAGTTACATACCTTACTGATACATCTGTCCGCCTCCGTGGTGTAGTAGTTAGTGTGATTAGCTGCCACCCCCAGAGGCCCGGGTTGCCATGAAATTTGAAAAGTGGTATGAGGGCTGGAACGGGGTCCGTTCAGCCTCGGGAGGTCAACTGAGTAGAGAGGGGTTCGATTCCCTCCTCAACCATCCAGGAAGTGGTTTTCCGTGGTTTTCCACTTCTCCTCCAGGCAAATGCCGGAATGGTATCTAACTTAAGACCACGGCCGTTTCCTTCCCTCTTCCTTGTCCATCCCTTCCAACCTACCCATCCCCTCACAAGGACCCTGTTCAGCATAGCAGGTGAAGCCGCCTGGGCGAGGTACTGGTCATCCTCCCCAGTTGTAACCCCCGATCCAGAGTCTGAAGCTCCAGGACACTGCCTTGAGGCGGGAGAGAGGGGATCCCTCGCTGAGTCCGAGGGAAAAACCGACCCTGGAGGGTAAACAGATTACGAACGAACGAACTGATACATCTAGTGTGAGTTGCTACGCGTCTACAGTAATTGATGGCTTCGACATTTGAAACGGCAAAGGTCTATCAACGAACGCTTCAGTTGTTTGCATGTTTCTAATGTGAATTTCTGTCACGGAGAGCTTCAGTTTTCACGTATCAGCGCTGTTCAACTTCACTTACATCAGTTTTCGTGAGTTTATTTTTTCCTCACCAGCCCTCACTGATCATAAACGTCGTATGTCGGTGGCATTTAGCAGAAAGTGACAACAGTTTTTTAAACATTTATACTAAATGTTATGTACTTCCACAGATTCAGAAAATATAATATTACCAATATTTTTGAAACGACATATATATATAACAGATAAAGAAACTTGTCGAGTGTGATGTCGGTCACAGGGACGGTGAACAGAGAAGAATACCTGTATATCCAGTTTACAAATTTCAAGGCTGTCTCTCGCTCCTTGTGCAGTGGATGTGACATGCCTTAATAGCGTTAACCTAAGAGAAGGAAAGTCCACAACCAGCTTTTACTTAATAAATTGAAAGTATCACTGTCATTGTTCTTAGATGATCTTGTTTTGAGGACTGGTTGAATTTGGTGAAATATTTTTTTTCAAATTTCTCGTGAAGAAAACATGATAAATAATGTTTGCGGTTTAACATGTGCAAGACATTTCTCAGCAATGTCATGATTTCATTGTTTTTCAATCTTAGCAGAATTCAATGTCATACACAAGTTTCAGTGCACTATCCTGCAGGTTGGAATTACTCTCTGTCCTTCAGCAGCAGGGGAAGGGAGGGGGAGAATGAACCAAGTGATAACAGCGGTGTCTTGCCAAGCAGTCAATCACTAGGAAAATCTAAGGACCAAAATGCCAAAATGGAATGTGGATGAAAAAGAAATCACATGAAATCTATCAAGTTGCACAAAAATCACAGTTACCATCAGAAAACGAAGATGACAATTTTATGGCCACTTATACAGAATGGATAATAACAGGCTCACAAAGAATATCAATGAAAAATATAAATAATTGGCTAAAAGAAATCAATGAAGACCTAAATGACATTGGCATTAATGGAGAAATCATTTAAGGTAGAATAAAATTCAGAAACATAATTCACAAACACAAATTTTCTGTAAAGCCCACCCGGATAAATACACTATGGACTGAACAACGTAAAAAAGGAACACAGCGAGAGGATGAAGAGATATTGAGAAGAGAAGAAGAAAAAAAGTGTTATAATAATAATAATAATAATAATAATGGCGTATGGCCTCCGAAGAGGCCTGGTGCAGGTCTTTTTCTAGTAGACGGCCTCTTAGGCATGTCTGTGAAGATGAGGGCCCTACCTAGGATGATTTCTAATGCTGAACACGCCACACACACACCCCGAGCCATTGGAATTAACCAATTAAGGTTAAAATCCTCGACCCGGCCGGGAATCGAACCCGGGACCCTCTGAACCGAAGGCCAGTACGCTGACCATTCAGCCAACGAGTCGGAAAAAAAAGTGTTAATAAGTTCAAGCGCGGTCCTTAGTTGATGATGATGATGATGATGATGATGCTTGTTGTTTTAAGGGGCCTAACATCGAAGGTCATCGGCCCCTAGGTCCTTATTTGAGCTTAAAGAATTCAATAATAGCATCCTGAAAGAACAGGGACTAGACTCTAAAACGCTAAACTTGACCAAACAGACCCTCACTGATACGAAGTTAAGAATGAAATTCATGGAAGAAATCTCAGACGAATTCCTGATAAAAACTGGTGTCCGGCAAGGAGATGGATTGTCACCCCTCCTCTTCAACCTCGTCCTAGATAAGGTGATGAGGGAATGGGAAAATAGAACTGAAAGCGCAAAATAGCGCGAAATCCTTGAACCAACCGGACAAGAAAAAATAGACCAAAACAACCGTGTCCAAAAACTCAGAAGAGCATATGGGAGGACAAGAGAAATCTACAACAAAAAATGTATGTCTCTCCATTTAAGCCAACCGCCGTAGCCGTGTTGAAACACCTGATCCCGTGAGATATCCGAAGTTCAGCAACATTGGGCGTGGTCAGGAGTTGGATGGGTTGCCACGCGCTGTTGGTTGGGGGTAAGGGAATGGATGAGCGGAAAGGAACTGGCCACCCTTACCGCACGTAAACTCCGGCTCAGGAACACCTCTGCGGTGGTTCGGATCTGCCTTCGGGCAGAATAACCCTTACCTTACCTCCACCTTAAGATTAAACATTACAATACTGTAATCAAACCTGAGGTTTTATATGCAGGGGAAACTCTAACGCTTCATAAAAAAGGGCGAGCTCGAAAATATCCTAAAAGAAGAGCAAAAAGTTATGAGGAAAATTTTAGGACCAAGACACACGGAAGAAGGGTACCGCCTCCAATCTCGGAAATCTACAGAAAAACTATCTCATACTGCGTCAGACCTCAGAAAAAGAAGGCTAACATTTTATGGACATGTTAAGAGGCTTCCAGAAACCAGACTAACCCACCAAATTCTTGAAAGAGTTGATAAACTGAAGAATTTCCCTTGGACACAACAAATAAAAGTGGACATGAAGAACGCACAAATTCAACCTGAAGAAATTTTGAATCTATATATATGTATAGAAAGAAAATTGGCAGGTGGGAAGTTACACCAGAGAATTAAATACCAAAAAGAGCAGGTACCAAATGGACGGAAGAATGGAAGAGGATCTTTAGTGAACAGATGAAAGCATCCAGAATCCTCTGCAAGCGAAATCATAAATAAAGCTTCGTGTTTTCCGAAAGGGACCATAATAATAATAATAATAATAATAATAATAATAATAATAATAATAATAATAATAATAATAATAATAATAATAATAATTTCGTGTGGCTATTTCTAGCCGAGTGCAGCCCTTGTAAGGCAGACCCTCCGATGAGGGTGGGCGGCATCTGCCATGTGTAGGTAACTGCGTGTTATTGTCGTGGAGGATAGCGTTATGTGTGGTGTGTGAGTTGCAGGGTTGTTGGGGACAGCACAAACACCCAGCCCCCGGGCTATTGGAATTAACCACTGAAGGTTAAATTCCGGGACCCGACCAAGAATCGAACCGAAGGCCAGTACGCTGACCATTCAGCCAACGAGTAGGACATAATAATAACAATAATAATAATAATAATAATAATAATAATAATAATAATAATAATAATAATAATAACCGCGTTCATGATTTTAAATACCTGGATTAAATTCTCACCCCCAATGGAAATGAAGGCCGCCAGATTCCCTTTTCTAGTCCTCTCCCATCCTTTCGTCATCGAAAACCTTTGGTGTGTTAGTGTAATGTTAACCTATTAACAAAAATTAAAGACTATGTCATGTCACCAACAGTACAAGTCCATTTCCAGTCGAGCCAAATTGAAACATTACTGCACAGTTGTCAGAATGGAGTGACTTTATGGAGAGGAACCATTGACAAGAGTGGCAGACTGAGACCTTGAAAAAATCCACAGTTCGAGTTCTTCAGGAAGCAACTCAATGCTGAAAACATCCTAGGGATATGAGCTACCAATTTTAGGTAAATAAAGTATATGGAACATATTCCTTATACATTCCTAAAAATTACAATCCTTTTCTTCTTCGGTTTTTCTCTCGGACTGAGCGAGGAATTCCACCTCTCACCGCCTCAAGGGCAGTGTCCTAGAGCTTCAGACTCTGGGTCGGGGATACAACTGGGGAGGATGACCAGTACCTCGCCCAGGCGGCCTTACCTGCTATGTTGAACAGGGGCCTTGCAGGAGGATGGGAAGATTGGAAGGGATAGACAAGGAAGAGGGAAGGAAGCGGCCGTGGCATTAAGTTAGGTACCATCCCGGCATTTGCCTGGAGGAGAAGTCGGAAACGACAGAAAACCACTTCCATGATGGCTAAGGTGGAAATCGAACCCACCTCTACTCAGTTGACCTTCCGAGGCTGAGAGGACCCCGTTCCAGCCCTCGTACCACTTTTCAAATTTTCGTGGCAGAGCCGGGAATAAAACCCGGGCCACCGGGGGTGGCAGATAATCACACTAACCACTACACCACAGAGGCGGACACAATCCTTTTCTTAATCATCGTTATCTGGTCGATTAGATTAACAGTTTGCCCTTTTTCTACCACTACGAGCGCTAATATGATTCAATGTGCATTCGCTGTGGACATTTTTCATAAAAATCAAAAAGCGCCTGAGGGTATTGAACCAAGGAACACATTACAGAAAGAATACTGTAAATGAATTAATTTGGCTAGGATTTGAATCGAAAAAGAATAAAGAAACAAGGGATTTTAGGCTGTTTTTCCGGAACAGCATTTAGGCTAGAAGAGATTTTCGAACTTTTTTTGAGTTTGATAGAGCTATCCAAGTCTCCCAATTTGAAACCTTTCCGGGCGCTTTGGCCCTTCAGGTTTCGGCACAGTTGACGAAATTGCTTGATTTTACATTTTTCGTAGTATGCGGTCCCCTACTTTATCTGCTAAGAAATGTTTTCAATATCTTGGGTTCAAAACAATTGCAAAAATGTCCAACAGACTTTCCGATTAATATCAAACCATGAACTCTATGAAACCATCAAAAATCTTACGACGACGATGAGAAAGAGGGGACTGGCCTTTTATGGACACATTTAAAAGGATGGATCAGGACAGGTTGGCCAACAGAATACTTCCACAAGAAAAATCTTACGACGATGAGAAAGAAGGGACTGGCCTTTTACGGACACATTTAAAAGGATGGATCAGGAGAGGTTGGCCAACAGAATACTTCCAGAAGAAAAGTGGAAAAAACAGCCTGGGTGGCTTACACAGTTCCACAAGGACGTAGTAGAAGTGAGTGTCGAGGAAGAAGAAATACAGGATAGAACAACATTAAGGAAAAAGGTTGCTGGTGTGAGGGATTCAACCGAAAAGCACGGAAGAGCGAGAAAGAAGAAGACTTAAGGATCTTCGGCGAGAGTAGAAAGACAAAGAAATGAAATGGCGTATGGACTTTTAGTGCCGGGAGTGTCCGGGGACATGTTCGGCCGTAGGCGAACTGCACTTCGTGATGAGGATGAAATGATAATGAAGACCACACATACCCCCGGCTCCCATGCCAGCGAAATTAACCAATAACGATTAAAATTCCAGACTCTGCCGGGAATCGAAACCGGGACCCCTGTGACCAAAAACCAGCGTGCTAACCATTTAGTCATGGAGCCGGAGAGTAGAAAGACAGAAGGGCAGCTAGATTGCGTAAACGTGGCCCACAGATGGTCGTATCGATGAATACTACTACGACGAGTAATAATAATAATAATAATAATAATAATAATAATAATAATAATAATAATAATAATAATAATAATAATAATAATAAGGCCTCTGCTATCGAGATCCAGATCTTCTGAAGTCATCTAGGTGGCCTGCCTAACAATTTCGACATTCCGATTATGCTGCTTTTAGCAGCGAAAGCGTAATTATTCCGAACGGTTCTAATGCCTGGGCCTTATTGAATAAAAGTTACAATGTTTTACAGGTGGCATTTATGAAACAGGAATTTTTCAATATGTAAAACTGTCTGACAATTGCCTTTTTTCATAAAAGCTTACAAGTTTACAAAATTCTCATGACAATTTTGTAGATTTGTACGACAGTTTTACAAATGTCTGTTCATAAAACTTTTGGACTGACAGGTAAAAATCTGACACATTTGTCAAGCTGTAGGCTACATACAGTGTTAAGAAACAGATATATGTCATTACTTTTTGGCATATTTACAAATTTGTAGAATTGTCATTGCAGAAGTTGCAGGTAATCCTTCATATGTAACCTGTGATGTGTATGTAACTTGGGAGTTTCTTTTCGTGAATGTTTTGTGATTTAAATTCTCTTGTGGATAATGTACTCCAGTGACAGCAGTAGTCAACATAGTGAAGAAATTTAAATGAAACCACGTCGGGTTTTCAGGCAAATGGTTAACCTAATCTTCAATTTTAGTGACTATTCATCGCATCCAATGGTCGATAACGCTCTTCAGAACTATCTAGAGCGTAATGCAGTAAACTTACTAGGCCTGACATAAAATTGTCGCGTTTATGAAACAAGTTATTTAAGTTTGACATGTTACTATATTTTTCCTGGTAACATTTATGAAAGAGAAAACTGTAATGCCATATTTACAATTTTTTTCAGATCTGGCATAATTGTCGAAATTGTCGCACCTGTCGAGTTTTATTAAATAGTGCCATGCTCTATGCTTTGCGGTTAACATGCTGCTTAGCGTGAGCTCTCAGTGTCACAAACCTGTGCTAGGGGCGCTATCGTATGCACCCAGCTTATTTCTGTATGTATCTGGTTTCCAAATGATGAATGATTGTGTCTCTATCTGTAAATAAAAGCAAGGGAATCCAAACTCTTCAGGTGTGAGATTTCATGCAATTCCTTCAAGTAGAGAACTTCAGGGAAATAGGCTTAACGCGATATCAAGGCAATGATCAACTAAGGTAGTGAGTTGATTCCATCCGATTATGCTCGTGTTTGCAGCCTGCATCTTAGAGACGGAGATTGCCGGCGAAACCGTAAGAGAAAGATCATGAAGCCAGATGTTTTGCCCAGTCAGTTTCCGAATTATTCCAATTACTTTCAAACTAGAAAAATAGGTCCACGAAAGGCCAAACAGCGACAAGATATTTCTTTGGAATAGCAAGTTGCTTTACGTCGCTCCGACACAGATAGGTCTTATGGCGACGATAGGACAGGAAAGGGTTAGGAGTGGGAAGGAAAACCATCTTCAGGGCTGCCGACAGTGCGGTTCGAACCCACTATCTCCCAAATACTGGATACTGGCCGCACTTAAGCGACTGCAGCTATCGAGCTCGGTTTTCTTTGGAATAAATCCATGAGGAAACAATCTTATCAACCACATGAAATACATTGGATGACGAGTACGAAATTCATGGGAAGAATTATGTCACAATCCAAATCTATATTCCAAAGAGTAAAAATTACAGCGGTCATCAGAACATAATATATCACAGACTCCGATCAGAATTCTGAGACTGTGAGAAAAGCTGAAGAAGAAAGGATAATGAACTTGAAAGTGTAACAATTTGTGAATACTAATAAATAATAATAGAATATCATAAATTGTTACAATTGGCGCCCAGCGTGGGGCAGAATAATTGGTACATCTGTTAGGCTTATAAGCGTAGGTGCACTTGTCAGGTGTGGTTGGAATTCTACATACTATGTCAGTGAAGTGTTTTATCTGTACATGATACGTATGTTGGAGTATGAAGAAATGTTGTAGCGAGTGGAGTATTATAAAATTAAGAAATAGAGAGGTTGTTAAAAGTTGTTGGTACTATGAATCAGGATAAGAGAGGTCAAAAGAATTCCACCACATCGAGTCTATCTAATTTAAATGAGAATAGCGAAATGACTAACAGCAGTGAAGATCAATCGGCAAAGATAGGTGAGGAATCGAATAATCCGACTCAAACTCAGCATGTAGGGGTTGTTGAGGAAACGGTTCAAGGGGAGGCTTCCATTCGTAGTATGCTTCAGTTGCTTCTTAGTAAGATTGATAGTCAGAGTGTTGAATTAAACAGTAAAAGTGATGCATTGTCCAGTAAAAGTGATAATAATAATAATAATGTTGAATTATCCAGTAAAATCGATAATAATAATGTTGAACTGTCCAGTAAAATCGATAATAATAATATTGTTGAGTTGTCCAATAAAATCGACAGTATGTTTGGTGGATTATCCAGTAAGATTGATGAGAGGGGTAAAATGTTAAGTAAGGCAATTGACGAGCGGAGTAAAGTGTTAAGGGAATCATTTAAAGCATTTGATCAGTAGAGAATAAAACCGATGATCAGAGAGATTTTGATAATAGGGGGCGTGATACAAGTAAGAAATATGTGTCGGATGACTTACTTTGTGCTAGTGGTGATGGTAATAGCGTTGTTGCGATCGATAATCCTGAAGAAGTTTCTGTAATTGCAAGTGAAGTTTTTCGTGAAGTTAATGAAGGTTGTTTAGTGAGTGAAGAATTTTACGGAGTATACATCATGAGGATGTTTTTGTTGATTTAAGTGTACGTGAGAAGATTAAAGTTAGGTCGATTATGTGTGAAAATGGTGACTTTGAGATGAATGAAACTTCCAATAAGAGAATCGAGAGTAGCAGTGTTGTTGGCATGAAAGTGGTGCAAGTAGGAGCTGGCATGGTATGTGGTGAAGATGGTTTGATTTTTGGGGCATTAAGTAGTAATGATAGTGATTTCATAGTGAATTATGGTAATGATTTCAGTAATAGAGTGAGCGTGAGTGAGAGAACGTGTGCTAAGTGTGGTTTGAATGAGCTTGAGGTAATTGAAGTACGTATGTTTGATAAGTGTGAGTTAACTATGACCGTTGTTCGTGAAGGGTTGTTTGAAGCGAATTGTACGTCAAGTTTTGTACTTAAGGGGATTCATCAGAAGGGTGGTAAATTGTATGGAGATTCAAGGTTTGAAGTTTTTGTAAGAAATCTTGATGTGTCAGGAATGTTTAAGGAAAGTGAAAGTGTAAACGTTTCAAACAAATTTATTTAAAAACCACCATTCCAATACTTTAAAATCTCTAAGTCTAAGATACAAATACTACATACATGTTAAAATGGGACATGTTTCGCTTATGCTTTGTAAGCATCTTCAGCCATACTTATCTAAAGCTAAGTCAGGGCCCTGAATTGGGTTTCTCATTAAAGTATAATAATACAAGATAAAACAGTCATAAAATATAGTTTGTGGAAAAAGCAATACTTAAATGCAAATAAAATTCAATAATGAACTTATCACAGTATTATATGTACATGTAATGAATACTAGTGTTCATCTAAAAAGTATACGTTAGTTATTTGTAGAACGAGACAGTCATAATGATCTGACATACATTTGGATTATACAGATTGTTTGACATTAATGAAGCGTGGATTAATTAAAAATGTCGAAAAATAAATCTTCGAGCGTTGTTGACTGAGAATCAGGTACGTAGAATACAGTAGAGTTGACTCCAAGTGGTTGCGTAATAAGGTCAAAAGGCGCTTGAAGCATCAGTATAGAAGTGTTGTGTCTCCTTCTAGAATAATCTTTGTAATAGATTGTAATCGCGAGCTGTCTAGCGTAGATTCAACAAATAGGGTGTTCAACAAAGCCTTAGATGTGGGAGAATTTGCAAAGTAGCGCATGTTGAAAACTGAAATGTGTAAGAAAATAAATACAAGTTTTGAAGCATAGAGAACATTCTATTAATGAGTGGAAGTTTGACAACGCTTACCGCTAGTGTTGACAGAGAGGTGAGTAGTCTTGTTGGTTGTTTGAGACGATCTGGCAGTTGTTATTCTACTGCTACGTGTATTGTAGGGGTGTGTCTGTGAAGGCGGAGAATGAGTCAGGAGAGGGGAGGTAGGCGAAGGATTGAGGACATTAGGAGTAGGTGGAGGGGGTGTGGCGTGAATCGGTCACTTGGGAGTGGCTACTATTGCGTTATGGAAATTGCTGACGTGTTTATAATTAAATATTTTCATGAAATTATTTGTATTTATGTTGAAGACTGTGAATAATTTCGGGATTTGTTCAATTAATGGGCTATTTGTGTCAAGAACATCGTTTAGATTACTATTAATGTTATAATGCTGGTCTAGAAAAGTGTAAGCGTTTTCAAACTCGGTCATCAGTTTACTCTTGTTGACATGTTTTATAATATGAAGGTCTTGTTCAATCGTGGTAAAGTTATGGCCGGTATCCTTCATATGATTGCTCATGGCGGAATATTTTCTATGTTTTGAAGCATTGTAATGTTCCAAATATCTAGTTTTGAAACCGCGTCCGGTTTGTCCTATGTACGTAAAGTTACATTGGGCGCATTTGAGTCTATAAATTCCGGAATTCGAAAAATTATTGTGTATTGAATTTACGGTTTTGTAGTAAAAAAATATATTACGATTCGTGTTACGAGTTTTATACGCGATTTTGACGTCATATTTCTTTAGCGGATTGGTTATACGGTATGTAGCCGGGTCAGTAAAGGTAAACGCAGCAAAATTCGTTTTTTCGGGTTTTTCGGGAGTTAATTTTGAAGCGGCTTTTAGTTTGGTTTTACCTATAATTTTATTGACCATATCTGGTTTGTAGCCGTTGAGTTCAGCTAGATCTTTAATGTAACCAAATTCTTTCTTTCTGTTAGCATTAGACAGTAGGATTTTTAGAGCCCTGTGAATTAAACTGTAAAACGTCGCCTGCTTATGAGAATGTGGATGTGAAACAGTAGAACCGTGATGGATAAGAATATTTCAAGTGACGTTTTAAATTAAATCTCATCGCATATTCTGTGTTGGTTAAGAATTTTATTTCACGCGAGTTGTCAACGAGGCGAGGTTTCATTTGATACAGTTCAAGATAACGTATATATTTTAGCGCGGAGGGGTCTTCTTTCCAAGTAGAAAGCCACCTGTGTTTGTCGGCGGTCGAGCCAGTTCAATTGTCAGAAAGGAATTGTAACTGAGATTTTGTCATTTATAACAAATGTTTGGAATTAGATTTCATTATTTAAAAAGAAAATCGTTTAGTAGAGAGGTCAAGAGAATTCCACCACATCGAGTCTATCTAATTGAAGTGAGAATAGCGAAATGACTAACAGCAGTGAAGATCAATCGGCAAAGATAGGTGAGGAATCGAATAATCCGACTCAAACTCAGCATGTAGGGGTTGTTGAGGAAACGGTTCAAGGAGAGGCTTCCATTCGTAGTATGCTTCAGTTCAGATTCATTATCGGTGTGACGGAAATGACACGATGTCATGTTGTGAATTACCATTTTCAGGGGTGTCGAAGTTTTGAGAATCCGTAGTGATGTTGCTTCCTGTTGTTGAGGGTTGTGCAAAGTCTTGCGATTTTTTTATTTGTATGTCACGATAGCTTATGAATCCATACAGTTCGTGATGGATTATTGTGTTGTTGTTGGTTTCCAAGGCACAAATGTAGGTTCATGTGGTATGAGGTCATGCTTGTGGAGCACATGGGGTGCAGTAATCCATCCACCCTAGAGTTGAATGAGGTGCATTACGACGCTTGAGTCTCATCGGACTGAAATCATATCGAAGGAGGTGCCGGAATTAGTCCAGGGGATAACCGTAGACGTTATAAGCGATTGACATAGGCTATTTTATTTTGGTTGTGTGTAAATTTATGCATATTATAGGATTTAAGGTTAGGATTATCCAAGCTAGTGTCTTATTAATTATTAGTGTTATAATGTAAACTTGTTGAGTGACATCATGAAATAAATGGTACAGGTAGTTATGACAATTTATTTCGCATTCCAGCTGCGGAACAAGAGAACTATGAGCATAAACAAATAAATAAAACTAAATATTTCTTCAAAGGGATGTTTCTGGTAAACATGTCCAAGTGATAACGTAAATTTAATTGAAACAGTTGGGGAGTTTAAAGAAACCACTTCGTCCGGGATAGGTAAATTTGTTGTTAATTAGGATTATGAGATGACTTCATTTATTAATTTATTAAATTCAGTAGAACCGTGTTTTGAGAATTAGCTTAAAACCAAGTGACTAACTTGAAAATGTATTCTGGAAATCTTAGTTTTATTTGCTGCGAAATTTCAACTTATTAACTTAACGATTAAGGGAACATGTCCGATGGCAAGGGGCTTTACTGCCACAAGTGTTGTGAACGTTTGTTGTTGTTGTCGTTGTTGTTGTTATTTTGATTTTGATTTGTTGAGCATCAGAGGTTCTGGGGATTTATTAATGTGGAAACCTTGGTCATCAACTACTTTAACCTATTTGTGTTCACCCTTCAGCTTAGAAGTTTGGGTGGTCATTGGGTCATCAACCTCAGTGACTGAGGTTAGGCCATCTTCCAGTATAGCATCATTTTTTCTTGCGGTCATCATCCACAATGACTTTAACATATATCACAGTTAGATGTCGGTCCATGACATAGTCGCAGGTCACATCGATTCAATTAAGGGTCCGCGCCGTACAGCCACTGTGTGGCACAAAGCGACTGGACTGCCTTAATTATACCAAGAGTCCAGAACTCGTGTTACGGGGGCTGGATCATCATGAATCATTATGATGGTACGTGCAGTCTCACATGGAAGCCGATCTTAGGGATCTCCAGACTTTCTTTATTTTATTTTAAAATTAAAACGGTGGTTTCTAGTAAGGATGCCCCTCAGGGAATTGAGTTAAGGTCTTCAAGGCCAGCGTCTCTCATCATCGTTGTTATTTTTTTAAACGAACATGATTGAGTTCGTTGATCATGCTGCTGTGAAATGTCAAAAGTTTCTTCGATTTCGTTTCCAATGGTAAATAAACTTATACTTTCAAATGGAATTCCCTCATTGTAGACATCAGTTTAAAATTACTGAAACCCGCCTCTTAGCTAAGCAAGTGACGAAGAACCCGTCAACAACCCAAGAGAAAGATCTCATGCCGATTTTCTGATAGGTAAGGAGGATAGGTATCCTTCGAAGGGCCTTCAAGGGTTCAATACTTCACTGATATTTACTACATTTTAATGTTCATATTTCGAACTTGGATATTACATTAAAGTGCGGGCCCTAGTGATTACATCACTCCAAATAGGATTGGCGTCAAAAAGGGCGTTTAGTCGTAAATCAGGGTCAAATCCACATGTGCTACACAGTTCGCACCCGCGATTCTACAGGTGTGGGGAAAAGCGGTAGAAGAAGAAGATTAAGATAACTCGTGTCCTCATACCGCGGTGGTGCAGCTCTTTTCAGGCACGCCCCAAATGGAGGTGAGCCGCATGCACCATTTTAAACACATACCACCAGTCCTGCCATTCTTAAATTTCTGGCAGTACTGGGAATTGAACCCTGGGTATCCGAGGACGACAGTTTGTAGTCCTGACAGTTACGTTGCGGAGATTGGCTCAGGAACAATTGAACCTATAGTTAAAATGTTTGCAGTAGATATCCACACGGTTTGCATCTACATTACGTGGGAAGTGAATTAAATATTGATAATAGGCTAATTAAAATTAAATTTGATAAAATATTAACACGAGTGTCATACTGAACAATACGAGGTTATAACAAAAAGAACTGTAAGTCAACCTCACATTTATTTTCAGTCATCAAACATTAGAATAAAGCATGCGACAACAACGATTCGTACTTCTTTTTATATGTAACAGTCTTTTGCTCTCCACGTTTGAAGCTGGTAACCACGATGACTTTATAGATGCATTAACAAATGACTTAAATTAATTGCTCTCTTCTCCTTTAGGCATTACTATGGTCACGTCTAAATATAAAACTAGTACCTGCAGAAGATTTAGCAAAAACAAGCCATCAGTAGCCGTGCAAGCTATTAAAGACAGAAACGGAGCTCCAGGCTACCTTCTCAAGTAATTCGTTATTCTAATGTTTCCAGTTCTCTTCAGACCTGACATTTCCAAAAGAAAAACTCCCTGTCTTTGGCGTACAGTATGTCTATAGTTTTGAAGCCGTACTTCGGCTGGTCAGTTTTAACATTGAAATAATTTCTTGACAACGCGAGCGACGTCAGTGTTCAAAAGGACCTTTTTTATTCTATACGTCGCACCGATACGTCTTATGTTGTTGTTGTTGTTGTTGTTGTTGCTATTTGCTTTACGTCGCACCGACACAGATATGTCTTATGGCGACGATGGGGTAGGAAAGAAATAGGAATTGGTAGGAAGTGGCCGTGGCCTTAATTAAGGTACAGCCCCAGCATTTGCCTGGTGTGAAAATGGGAAACCACGGAAAACCATCTTCAGGGTTGCCGACAGTGAGGCTCGAACCCACTATCTCCCGATTACTGGATACTGGCCGCACTTAAGCGACTGCAGCTATCGAGCTCGGTGATACGTCTTATGGCGACTACCCCCTGTGGGTGGGGGCGGTAGAATAACACCCACGGTATCCCCTGCCTGTCGTAGGAGGCCACTGAAAGGGGCCCCAGGGGTTCTTAATTTGGGAACGTGGGTTGACAACCGCGGGGTCCTTAGCAGAGTCTGGTATGCTTCTACTTACTTGTGTCAGGCTCCTCTGACTCTTAACGGATAGACTGGACTGAACAAAAAGAATAGCATGGAACTTACAATAGAAATGAATATTTGATACATTCTAGCTATTTATTCCCTGGAAAATGAACTTCAATCTCATAAATGAGCATCAAATGATTACTTACAGGTGGCGGGTTTTGTTCTATGATACAACATAGCTATTCATTGTCTGGAATGAGTACTTAATGATTGCATTCAGGTGTGTATTACTTGCTTTATTCATTTTATTTTATTTTTCTAGTGGCTTTACGTCGCACCGACACAGACAGGTTTTATGGCGACAGTAGGAAGGGAAAGGGCTAGGAGTGGGAAGGAAGCGGCCGTGGCATTAATTAAAGTACAGCCCCAGCATTTGCCTGGTGTGAAAATGGAAAACCACGGAAAACCATCTTCAGGGCTGCCGACAGTGGAAATAGAACCCACTATCTCCCGGATGCGAGCTCACAGCTGCACGCCTCTAACCGCACGGCCAACTCACCCGGTGCTTGCTTTAATTATTGTGCGGCCAGAAATGTGAACAATGCCATTTTTGGAAATGTAAAAATAGAACTAAATCCTTGAATTATTACAGTAAGGAAACTTTGTAATAAATGCCTTTGGGGTGAACCTTTCTAATATAAGGAAAATTCTTCCCTTAATCATGTGTGCCGTAGTTTTGCATTGTCTTCGTTTCTTCATTCTAAAACGATACCTTTCTTTGCGTATTAGCCGGTCTGAGTGGCTCAGACGGTTGAGGCGCTGGCCTTCTGACTCCAGCTTGGCAGATACGATCCTGGCTCAGTCCGGTGGTATTTGAAGGTGCTCAAATACGTCAGCCTCGTGTCGGTAGATTTACTGGCACGTAAAAGAACTCCTGCAGGAGTAAATTCCGGCACCTTGGCGTCTCCGGAAACCTTAAAAATGTCAGTGGGACGTAAAGCCAGTAACATGATTTATTTATTCATTATGTATTTTCTTGATTAACGTGTTTGTTTGTACAGGGCGTACTTTATTCACACTTTCGTACATCACCTTTGACACTCAGGCGCTATAACCAAACTTCGTAGAGATTTCAGGCGTACCGGGCTAAACTCTTTGATGGTGCAGGGCGTTATGGAATTTATGTTACCTTTGAAACTGTCAGATGTGTCAGCTTCCACAAGGAGGAACTTGGTAACCCACTAGTTACATCGGAGTGGGACTTGTGGAGACTGAAGTGGCAGTGCAGCACAGAACTCCCAGAACAGCCATTAACGGACCAGCAGCCTGCTCTTCATCACAGTTCGCCAACATTTTTCATTTACCCCAAATATTGGACATCTTGTCCGTAACCACAGGAAGAGTGGAAGGAGCCTCTCTACGCTGAAACTTCTCAAAACTTACTTGAGGAGCACCTGCCACCGGACTCGAACTCCTGTATCATACACCGCCATATTCTAGAAGTAACCACCTCCGCAATAATCACCAGTGTTGCCAACTTATAGTTTCAAGATCCGCTAAATACTACTAAAAATCCGCTAAAATTCCGCCAAAAAATCCGATCTCAAATAATAATAATAATAATAATAATAATAATAATAATAATAATAATAATAATAATAATAATAATAATAATAATAATAATAATAATAATAATAATTTCAGATGTCATTCGAAAGCGAAGAATTAATTTTTTGGACATATTTCAAGAATGCCTGATGACAGACTTGCTAAGAAAATCTTTAACCACTGCAATAAGCCCAATAGGAAAGGCAACTCTTATGAAAAATGGTTTGTTAACACGAAGAAAGATTTGGAAGAAATGAACATCAAACATCAAGACATCCACAATAGAACCACCTTCAGATAAAAGTTACACACATTTAAGGGCTTCCTAGAGCCAGAAACAGCGACCAAGAAGAAACAACAATGGACGGCTGAAAGGAAAGAAGCAGCAAGCAGGAGGATGAAGGAGTACTGGCGCTAAAGAAATTTTAAATCAAGAGGAGTTATTTACGTGGTCCACAGCTGGCCAAAATCAATAATAATAATAATAATAATAATAATAATAATAATAATAATAATAATAATAATAATAATCTTATAAATAAAGTTGTTCGTGTCTGTTTGTCTGTTTGTTCCACCATCACGTCGAAACGGCTGGATAGATCTCAACCAAACTTCATATTTAGAGTATACTCACCCTGGGGAAGGTTTCGATATGCATATCATTTTAAAATCTTTGAAAAGACGGGGGTTTTATAGGAAAAATATAAAAATAATATGCTAATATGGGGAAAATATCGAATTTGTCGTATAAGGACGAGACAAAGCTCAATTTAATCCTCTTGACGCAAAGAACAATACTCGGTAAGCCCTACGGGCCCTAAAACCAACCGTTACGGAGATATTGGCACCACACTACCCCTGCTCTAGGAATCGGATAAAGAAATGAACTGCCGTAACCATGGCAACGTCAGCTCCAGGATTCTAGAGCAGTGAGATTATGTATGTACGTTTGGGCATGGCTGCCAACCAAAATTGGTATAAATAAGACTTAATATCTGGAAAAAATATTCTGTTGTGTAAGGCACTCATAGGACTCCTTTGGGCGGGGATAGAAAGGGGGTGAAGTACGAGTATAAAAATCTTACTATATATAGAAATGGAAGTGTGTGTGTAAATGACACATCTCCTCCTAAACCACTGGAGCAATTTCAACCAAACTTGGTACACGTATTACTTACTATCGGGAGACGATCACTGTGGGGGTAAACCATCCCTAGCGCCCTTAAGGGAGAGGGTCAGGGGGGAGGTAGTTACAATAATAATCAAGAATAGTGTCGAATTCATAGTTTTCGGGGTCACTGAGTTGAAAAGTAATACTCTAGAATTTTTTAAAGTCCAGCCCCCTTTTAGGTGGGGAGCAAAGGGGGGATGAGATATAGAAATAATTAAAAACAGTTTCGAATCCATAGATTTCAGGGTCTCTGAGATGAATAGTATTACTCCGGATGTTTTGCAAGTCCAAGTGGGGAGCGTAGGGGGTGAGATATAAAATGAATCGAAAAACTACAAATAAAAATATTATCTTCTTCTTCTTACTATATATAAATTGATGTATGTGTGTGCGTGGGTGTGTGGGTGTGGGTGTGTAAATGACACATCTCCTCCTGAACGACTGGAGCAATTTCACCAAACTTGGTACACTTATCAATTAGTATCAGGAGACAAACCGCGTGAGGGTAAGACACCCCTAGCACCCTTATGGGCAGGGGGCGAGGGGGGTGGTATAAAAATAATCTAGAATATTATCGAATCCATAGTTTTCGTGGTAGTTGAAATAATTAGTGACACTCCGAATTTTTTAAAATTCATATTCAGCCCCCTTTGGGGTGTGGGTGAGGGGGAGTGAGATATAAAAATAATCGAAAACAGTGCCGAATCTACAGTTTTCTGGGTCATTGAGATGAATGGTGACAATCCATATTTTATATCTCTTAGTGGTGGAGGGCGGGAGGGGGGCAGTCTCATTGACAGTTGAAATCCTGTACATCGTATCTATAGTGCGACGGCTAAATACATATAGTTATCACTTATTAATTTTTGACAGGATCAAATACTTCCCAGTCGATTCGAGCTTCCATAAGGACGAAGTTTTACTCGAAAATTAAATAATATAAAACTTGAAATCAAACACATCTAAATAATTTTAAAACTACATAATAGATCATAACATATCAATCTGCAAGTCAAAAAGGAATTCTTAAAAAATTCGCATCACACATAACTAACTGGTAATGCAAATTTTAAAGGTAAATATTCAGAAACTATCCGGGCAACGCCGGGTACTACAGCTAGTAATAAAAATAAAAGTAAAAGTCTGCACTCACCTGATCTGTGAGTTTCACTGGGATTAAAGGCCACCACACACACAGAAAGCTAAGCTAAGCTACGCTACACTATGCTACGCTAAGCGATGCCAAGCTGTGGTGTGCTATGACACGAATAAAAAGCTAAGCTAAACGTGTCTCGCTGTTGTAAATAATCAGTTGCTCTCTCTGCACTACTGCTCGGTGGCATGATTTTTTTTTTTTTTTTTTCGCAGGGGTTCGACTGGCTGAGATTGTGTAGGTGTGGGGACGGGCGGAACAGATGATGAATCAGATATATGTGATAGGGAGTGTAGGTCATCACATTCCGGACTCTCACAGTCATCTGGGTGGCTACTTCAGTTATCTCTTGACGTTGATATGTTTCCTGCCTGTCAATGTTTGAATGTGTGCTGTAAGGAAAATTAAGCTATTAATACACATCCAAACGTATATTAAGTAATGGCACATGGAGATCTGTTTATGGAGAATGAGCATATTGAACTGTCCTAGTCCTTGTGCTTCACACACAATTATTCATGTTGTTCATTTTGTTAGTGAAATGTTGTCTTAGCTGCAAAACATAAGAAATCCAGACGTTCTTATTTTCTTACAACCTCGAATGAATTACATGCGTTTTAAATTATAATACACTCAGCATATAAATTCACTTATAATTTCATCAATTTTTAATATTTTAAAATAATATTTTAAATATTAGTCATACTGCGTGCGTTAAAATGACAGCTCACCTTCTTGTAGAAATATAAGGCAGACGGAATTCCATTTGTTTGAGGAATCTCCACTCCATTTTTTCCCTTCCTGTCCACTTTTACTCTCTTTTTGTCTCATTAGGGCCTCCCTAAAATAGTCTCTCAGTCTTTTTCATAAGTTTTTAAGTTCCTTACCTAAAACAATATACGCTATTATTTTACCTTTCACGTTCTTAGTAACTGCTGATATAGTTAAGAATTTGGCATACAGTTGCAGAACATTATCTACTAAATTGTAAATAATGTGCGTAAAGCCATATGGAAAAAGTATTCTTCTCAAACAATTAGAATTGTCAAAATTGCGATTATATAGCTAATTTATAAATGGTAGCCTTCTTACAATCAATTTGAAGTACTGAACTTATTTCCTGCCAACAGTTTTCCTATCTTATCAAATCTCTGTAGTAATTTGATGACGTATCATAAAGGCCGGGATATCTTTTCACCTCCTCAGTTAGCCGTTCTTCTTTTGGCCCGTTATCCATTGTATTAAAATATCGAAGTACTACCAGAAGAAACTCACACGACACGACTAAACACACACAACAGCCCGCCAGACCAACTGCTCAGAAATGAAAAGCGCATGCGCCAGGCCAGCTACAGCCAAGAAAATCGCCTGTCTAGCGATCTGTCTAGCTTAGCTTAGCTTAGCTTAGCTTGGCATGGTATAGCTTAGAATAGCGGCCTGTGTGTTTCATCGTACTTAAATGCATTAGGAGCGATATTTTTCACAACACCGCCTAGCTTAGCTTAGCTTAGCCTAGCTTTCTGTGTGTGGTGGCCTTAACCCCCTGCCTGCGAGTCGGCGAGCTAAAACTTGTAGGCGTTTTATTGCCGGGTACAAACTAGGTGAATCCCCTACCTCAAGGGCCACACACAGAACAGGCCAGTTCATTAAACGGTCTTCCTTCAGAGCATAAATATAAATGCTACTCTCTCACAGTTACATTATCTGTCGTCATTCGTCAACTAAGACATAAGTACCCTTTCCCCACGCATTACAAGTTTATTATACCACGATCTCATAACATCAAATCAAATAACATGTTTTCCTCATGTGACTGCTAGCTCTTGACAAGAAATACGGAAGTAAAAAGTAAAAGTAAAATGGATAAAACGCTAAATTCCGCTATAATAAATCTAGAATTCCGCCAAAAAATCCGCTGTCCGCTAAATGGTATATTTCTCCGCCGAAAGTCTTCTAATTCCGCCAAATTTAGTGGAAAATCCGCTAAGTTGGCAACACTGATAATCACCTCATTTGCAGAGTCTCACGCCTGGCGCCTTCAGTTAATTATTGTTGATTATTATTTTCTGAAAATTTGCACCATAATATTTCAATTCTATGTCTGCGTGAAAGACTACTAACACGCTGATGGTCACATCTAATACTCCAACGGCATTTTAGGTTTGATCCCCATCCACAAAAGTAATCCTGGCTATAGGCCTGGTCCCATGTGTACATTTTCCTCTGACTTATTTCACTACAGTCTAAGGCAGGGCCTCTCAGGGTGCATGCGCGTGGTGCATGCACTGTGCACGGTGCAAAATACGACTTGGCTTGGTTGACCAGAGTGCAGACCCCCCACTCCTCGATTTGGAGCAATAGCGCTTACTCTCTCTTTCCTCATGCCTCTCTCGCTCGCTCCGCCTGTCTCCCTCTGCCCCACTCGCGCCGTAGCGCTCCAAATCCGGGCTGAGTTGAGCCGAGTATAGCCGAGTAGAGCCGTGCTTAGCCGAGTAGCCCAGAGACGAAGCGTTGATCCGAGCCATACCGAGCGGCAGCGATGCACAGTGCACGAATCTCTTGCGCCTCGCTCTGCACGCGTGAGATTTTGGGCGTTTGAGAGGCCCTGGTCTAAGGTACAAACAATTTTATTCACCCTGAAAAAATGGTAGTTTAGGGGAAGTCGCCGAAAATTTCATTTTCAACTATCTATGTTATTGGTCCTATCGAAAAGTACTACATAGCAAAAGTTATAGAGAATACGATTTCCAATCATTTATGTTTTATTCAGTTTTACCGTATCGATTATGATAAGAGTGGTGTATCAGAGTCGGAAGAAAACAACATGTAAAGACCTGCACCGTCGAAAGCTCATAAAATTGAGCCATAACATCACATTGGCCATTGTTTGTTGTGATATTCTTTGTCTCTTATGCTGTCACTCATCTCCGATGGATGGGATTGCTGCTGCATACCGAGTAGAACAGCCTGCCTGAATATTGGCGGGAAATACTAAGGAAGATATTCAATAAATTTCCAATTTCTTTGCAATCATTTAAGAAAAGCTAGGAAAACAACAGATAGGGAATCTGCCACCTGGGCGAGGAGTTAGATAACTTTCTTCTTTAGCATGCCATTCTTCTGGTTCATACATTTTCTGATACTCCTGTTACGTTGCGCACTGGTTCATCATAGTATTCCAGCTATTCCATCCCTGCTCTGACGCGCTGATTGGAATGATCAGTGTGCAAACTTTACGGAATAATAGCAGAGGCTCATTTATGGCCTGGTCTAGAATTATATTAAATTACATTACATTAAATTAAAGAGTGTTGACGGTTTTCTGCGGCCTGGACATTCCGGCTCTGGAACTTTGTACTGTCATATCGGCAGCGTAGTTCTGTTCGTTGGAAGTGAGAAAATGTGTCGTTTTTCACTTGATCGAGTATTTCATATGATAGCATTGCTTTTAATCGCGACATTTGTACTGGAGTCATTGTAATGACCTATGTTGATTTCAGTTAGGAAAACCACTAAGGCAGTCTTCTGAGGATGTAAAAAGGCAGGCGGAGAGTGAGTGTCTGCCATTATAATCAAAACGCCCCAACTTGATTGTGACTGATGGTAGGCAAGAAGGCCTACCATTACAATGAATATTCCCTAACCCAGTCTTCACATAAGAAAATACATTTGGTGACTTTCCCATCGCGTTTCTAGGGTAACGTTAAGAGCTATGCAATTAATACAATCTTACTCACAACGTGTACACTGCTAACCTAGAATTCTATATACGGTGTAAAATTCCGTAGCGAAGCATGGGTACATCAGATAGTACTATTAATAAACATGAAACTGCGTTTGTTTGTTTGTTTGTTTGCTTGCTTGCTTGCTTGCTTGCTTGCTTGCTTGCTTGTTTGTTTGTTTGTTTGTTTGTTTGTTTGTTTGTTTGTTTGTTTGTTTGTTTGTTTGTTTGTTTGTTTGTTTGTTTGTTTGTTTGTTTGTTTGTTTGTTTGTTTGTTTCAGGTAGGTTCGAAGACTGCTGGATCGATTGAGCTGTAATTTGGTAAGGATATAGCTCGAAATTCCGAGTCACTCAAAGGATGCTTTCATTTTGATATACAGTATTTGACTGTTTCGAACTAGTGGGGAATTTTACAAGTGTAGGGCAATTATTGCCCTGCATCAACTAAAGTAACGGGTAAACGGCCCTATCGAAAAATGAAGCGCACTACGTAGCCTTGAAATTAATTTTCTACAAGAAACAACATAAGCATTTTCTTCGTAACTCTAACGCTTTTCCAGAAAATTAAACTTTGTGTGTGTGTGTTTTTGGATGTGGTCGCTTTCACAGATGAATAGGCTACCGTACTAATTTCGCGCATAAATAGGGGTCGCGTGAAGCCATGTTTGTCGTCTTCTTAGTTTGTTAACAGGCGAGCTGAAGACCAAGTGTGCCACTCTGCGGAGAGCGTTTGAAGGCTACAGTTGTAATGAGAGTGCTAAGCGTGCTTATCCATATTTGAGTCCGACTCGTTAGCGGAATGGTCAGCGTACTGGCCTTCGGTTCCCGGCTGGGTCGGGGATTTTAACCTTAATTGGTTAATTCCAATGGCTCGGGGGCAGGGTATGTGTGGCGTATTCAGCATTAGAAATCATCCTGGGCTGGGTATGTGTGGCTTATTCAGCATTAGAAATCATCCTAGGTAGGGCTCTAATAGGTGGAGAGTGGTGGCGAAGTGGGCTCGGGGTGGACTGAGGCGTTTGTGATGGTGGGGCGAGTTGAGTGAAAGAGCTGAATGATGTTTCAAGAAAGGACTGTATGTCTGATTGCCAGGCTTGTAGACTGGTTTGGTCTGCTCATACTCGTACGAGGACCGGCGTTGTTTAGCGCTCGCTCAGTGGGCACGATTGGAACAAGTGCAGTTTTACCGTGTCGCAATGGGACGAGTTCCGAACCAATGACCACACTGAGGGCTCTGACAAATTTGCTTGCTTCTTGGATGCCCGCCGGTTTGGCAGGCTGGTCATTATAACTTAGATTTATTTCTGACCATTTACATGTACGAGAGTAGTCCTCAAATAGAACTGAACGGCCATTCAATGGTGTTCAAGCAAACATTTCCTGTACGCAGTAATTGAAGCCTCCTTTCTTCAAACATTAACAGAGAGAAACTTTGTTATCATAGACCATCAATTTCAATTATTAAATGAAAATCTGAAAATGTATGGTCCTTAAATGGTCATTTACTGGAGCACTTATCCTACATTGAAATGTTCTCAATCTCCGCGCCTTGTTAAACGTTATTGCAGTACAAGGCAACTTACTCTCAACATGACTTCAGAGTTAGGTACAAATTTAACAAAATTGAATTTATTTCATTCTCTGACCTTGAAAATTTTCCAAAATATTCAATTCAACATCTGGATTTTATAGAAAACCTGTTAAGGGAGTGATTGAATATGTGTCAATATATATGTGTCGCAACGGTACAGACAGGTTTTATGGCAACGATAGAATAAGGAAGGGTTAGGACTGGGAAAGAAACGACCGTGGCTTTAATTAAGGTACATCCCCCAGCAATCGCCTGGTGTGGAAATGGGAAACCATGGAAAACCATCTTCAGGGGCGCTGAGAGTGGAATTCGAACCCACTATATCGTGATGCAAGCTCGTGACCCACCACGTGGGCACTCCCTCGATGTGTGTTGATCTAGTTATAGATTTGAGTAAAGGGGACGTAATTACCGCAGTCTTAATAAAATGATGCAGGAAATTTTCTGGAGCACTTCATATTTTTGTCAATATTACCTAACCCTTAATCTGTGAAATAAACACGCCAGGAATGTAACAGACGGCAGGGAAATAAAAATTATCTCGAGGTACTGGAAATTCGAATAATGGAGGTTCGAGATATCGAGGTTCGACTGTATGATCAAAATGTATTTATGCCTCATGTAAGAAAACATAAAGGTCCAATAACACTGCCTCGAGGAATTCCCCTCTTAATGATTACAGGATCAGTTAATGCTTCACCTACACTAATTCTCTGAATTCTATTTTCTAGAATGTAGCCAGCCATTCAGTCGCTGTATTCCAGTTTAGTCCATTTGCACTCATTTTTACCAGTGGTTTCCCATGATCTACCGTGTCAAACGCCTTAGATAGGTCAATCACGATACAGCCCATTTGACCTCCTGAATACAAGATATTTGCTGTATCTTGCTGGAATCCTATAAGTGGAGCTTCAGTGGAATGATATTTCCTAAGCCCGAACTGCCTTTTATCGAACCAGTTATAAATTTCGCAAACATATCTAATACAATCAGAAGGAATGCTTTCCAAAAGCTTACATGCAACTCATGTCAAACTGACTGGCCTATAATTTTCGGCTTTATATTTATCACCCTTTCCTTTATACACTCTCCATTCATTTGGTATAGCTCCTTCAGTAATCAAATAATTACTTCAGATATGGTACGATACTCCAAACAGTTGTCTTTATATTTTCAGAAATCTTATCAATTCCAGTTGCTTTTTCAGTTTTCAACTTTTGTATTTCATTGTAAATCTCTTTGTTATCGTAGGTACATTCCAATATTTCGTTAGTATTAGTCACCTCCTCTATCTGGACATTATCCGAGTAACCAACAATCTTTATATACTGCTAATAATAATTGTACCGGGCGGTACACCTCCACGCCGCTAATTCAAACTTTGCGCCAGTCGAAACTCCTCTCCTGGAGGACGTCTGAACTTTATCTACTGTGTTAGTTTTCAAGTTTCTCAGAAGATGTCTCTACTTGTAAATTTTGAAGTTTCTGAACTGGGTCGTTTTTGATGTATTTTTGTTTTGCCTGTAGTAAGAAGTGTGGACATTCTCTTCTAGATGGCACTACTGAAGGACTACAATTATGCACCCTAGTGCGAAGTGAAAGAACTGTGTTTTTTGGAGAAATTTTGAATTCATAAGTTCGTTCTTTGTTACATTTCTTTCAGTTATTGTTTAAGTTGGCAATATTAACCCTTTCCTTCTGCCAGTTTTGAAATTGTCCAATCATAATTTTCTGTAATTAATTTTCCACCAATAAGGTGTTTCTTCTTCATCTTGTGTAGGGGTTTTCGTGGGTAGCCAATAAAATTCTTGTGGGAGGGTGTTCTCATTCCTGAAACGCCTCGAACTTTCCACGAGGGTATATAAACTGCTGATTTTCGGGTCACCGCGCCACTTCAGTAACATCTATCAGTGTGTAAAGTACGTAGCAGGGGGCGGGTAGCGCCTCTTTCTTCGGGCAGCAGTTCAACCACCAGGTAATGGCCGTTTAATAACTTCTTTTCTTGCTAGCTCAGCAGTTTAACTCTCGGGGCAGGTCCGAAGCCTTTCTACCGTGTAACTTTTCCCCTAAAATGTAAAGACAGTTAGTATCTATTCTATCTTTTAAACTAAATATTGGGATAGAGAGTGCTTAACCCTCTCGAGCTCCCACTCATATGGCGTTGAGGTGAACTTATTATCTCAACTGTTTCTTCCTTAATGTAATGTAAATTGTCTTCTTCTATAAGTCACCTCTCTAGTATGGGATTAGCCCTTGCAGTAACGGCCTAGCCAAGTAGGTTTTATATAAAGTGTATTAGGAGTGCAAGAACGCCTCCTCTCAAGTTGGTATTTTAGAGGCCATGTAATTGACCTGTTTCTTTACTTAATAGGCCTCAGTAGGTTGGGTATTTTTACCCCTGTTTTCATGTCCTTGGAGGACAACTTAAAAGTGGAGTTTGGTGTGGCCTTTGATAGGCTTAAATTTTGAGAGCGAGTTGCTCTTTCTTGAAAATTGAGTTGCTGTATGCCTCGAGGAGGCTTTACCGTGTAAAGAGGAGCAAGTGCTCCTAAGCATGATTGGGGTTTTCTGCCCCTTGGTTGAACCTTGAATATAAGTAAAGTTGGGCTCATTGCTCAAGAATTATGTGTCTGGCTCTCGGAGCCCAAATCCTGTAATGACTGTAATTGTACATTTTCGAATTGTGTTTCGGCTACTGAGTACCTGTTCTACTTGTTATTTCTTAATCTTGAAAAGAAAATATAACCTTGTTAAATTTTATCTTAACTTTAATTTCGTATTTTGAGACCTGTTCACCCCCGCACCTTCTTTCACCTCTGCTAATCTACCAAACCACGGTAACAAGTGGTAGCAGAGCGTGGTTGAATGGGTCTCAATTTAGCCCCTTTTGACGGCTAAACATTGCTTTGATTCGAACTCTAACAATTTTCTCTGTTGCTGGAATTTTTTTATTTTTCCGTTTTCAAAATTGTTCTGTCATCATACCCGGCCTTTGCGATGTTCTCCATCTCAACTATTTGCGCAAGGAGGAGTTAATCTATGAATTAACAATTAGAAATGTGCAATCTGGAGGCACGGTTGCGGTAGACAAAAATAAGCTTAGAGAGTCCCTTGATTTGCCCATTTCCATCCCCACCTTGGGAGAGAAAGAAATTGACGACTCTCTTTCCACGATCACTGACAATACTACTGAGCTAGCATCTGTAGTTAGTTTTTTTGAAGAAAATAATCCTTCTCCTAATCAAATTAAACGTGTGCAAGCCAGGTTATTTCATTTTTCTAATAGAGTTAACGATCTGTTGTCTCTGAAGTTGAATGACTTTCAGAGGAAGGAAGCTAGTGTGGTTCTTGAAAATCTTTCTGAATTGTCCAGTAAGGTTACCCAATTGTTAACTGGGGAAGTTCCTCCCAAAACTGATCAACCCACTACGGTGAACGTAGGTAGCGAGGAAGAGTCTCCCAAGGGAGAAGTCAATAGGAAAACCGTTGGAGCTCAACAAATCTCTGCCCCATTGGACAACGAGTCTGAACGCCGTACCTCATTGAATAACGCACGTTCTGAATTAGCTTCCTCGCCACTTAAACCTCTACCTACTATGTCACCAGGGTTCAGTAGTTTGCCTCATCCATTAGCCATGCTCCTTAGAGGTATTTCGAAGTTTTCTGTTAACACTACCAGTGACGTTATTTCCTTCTTAAGGTTTTTTAGTTGAATTTCAGGATCATGCCCTTGTTTTCTCTCTTTCTCCGTGTCAAATTTTGCAAATAATTTATCCCTATTCAATTGGTGTTCTCTCAGACAAAATTGTTAGAGCAATAGCTGAACAGTCATCTATTGAAGATTTTCATGCACACCTTCTTGCAAATTTCATTCCTGCTCGTGCGAGGTCATCCCTGATTCAGAAGTACTATTATCGTGTACAGCGGTTGGATGAAAACTTGGCAGATTTCATCCAAGATATTAAGTTCTATACTAGGGTATTTGCTCTTCATTTTCCCGAAGACCAAATCGTTCATGCTATTGTGGAAGGTATTTCACCATCCTATAGGTCATATTTGTGTTTCGCGGCGTGCCCGCAAACCTTCTCTGAACTTGAAGCATTGGCTGTGTCAGCCGAAGGGGTTAGGTATGCGGACACATTACGTGTTGCCAGGGAGCCCCCTCCGCCATCAAGTAACTTTCGGCCTACACCTCGCCGAACCATCACGGTCCGTAAATGTTATGCTTGTGGGTCCCCTGACCATCTTCGAAACAAGTGTCCATTAATTAAATCTAGTGGAACAAGGAATGGAACAGGGTCATCGCAAGGTTGCTTTAAATGCGGCGCGTTTTCTCATATTGCCAAGAACAGCCCAAATTCGAATAGCACCCCCTCCTGCTCAACTTCTGGTGCAAATTCCACCAATGCCAATAATAAAAAGTGACTAGTGGCTTCGGCTGAGTCGACTAATCCATCTTCCCGAGGCTCAGCCCCTGGTAAACAGGTCGAAAATTCAGGGAAAACTCAGTCTTCAGATTTATCTTTTGAATGCCCCAAAGAATGTCTTAGGATTGCGGCGGATTCCCCCGCACCTGTGCCCTTCCTCAAAATTGAGTTAAATAATGAACCTGTAACAGCTGTTTTAGATTCAGGCAGTGTTTGTTCAATTATTTCGGCTCAATGGTATTCGAAATTGAAATCTATTTGTAAACTTCCTGACTATTGCTCATCTCCTGTTCAATATGTTTCGGCTAATTCTTCTCCATTAGAAATTTTAGGTCCCTTAAAAGCCAAAATTCGTATTTTTAAATTTAATTGGAAAGTTAAATTCCTTGTGGCCAAGCACTTGTCTTGCCCCATTATATTGGGAGCTGACTTCATTTCTCACACTGGTCTTGTGCTCGATCTCCAGAGTAGGTCGTGCACTTTCAAATTTGCGTCTAATTGTAAAATCCCCTTATTGAAATGTAATTCTGCATCATGCTCATCTATTTCGCCTACCCAGGATGAGATGTTGTTAGACCTTAGACATCTACCTGAGGAGCAGGCTGATAGTATTCGTAAGTTGTGTCAGTCGTTTCCAGAGGTGTTCTCCGATACCCTTGGTGTTGCTGACCTTATTGAATACAAAATTGAGGTCACGGATTCGGTTCCTGTCCGTTTTCCACCTTATAGGCTATCTCCACCTAAAATGAAGGCTCTGAAAGAAATCATTGATCAAATGTTGAAGGATGGTATTATTAGGCCCTCTAAGTCGGCGTATTCTTCACCTATTTTTCTAGTTCCGAAACCCCAAGGTGGCTTCAGGCCTGTCATTGATTATAGGGCTCTCAATCGGAAGGTGGTGTTGCAATCTATGCCCCTTCCTAACCTTCATTCTTGTTTTTCATGGTTTCGTAAGGCTAAGTTCTTCACCATCTTGGATTTGAATCAGGCCTATAATCAAATTCCGCTAGCTGAAGAGTCTAAACACCTTACAGCGTTTGCCACGGACTGGAATTTGTATGAATACAACCGCGTGCCTTTCGGGCTCCCCACGGGAGCAGCTGTACTCACTAGATTGCTAGATAGGGTCTTCTCCGACATCAAATTCGAGTACTTGTATCACTATCTTGACGATGTCGTCGTATTTTCGGAGACTTTTGAAGAACATCTAGATCATCTGCGAGAAGTTCTCAATCGCCTTCGTAAGGCCGGGTTAACTGTGAAGTTGTCCAAGGTTGCCTTTACTAAGCCCTCCATGTCATTCCTAGGGCATATTGTGTCACCTGATGGCGTTGCAGTCGATCATTCTAGAACACAGGCCATCCGTGATTTTAAACCTCCCAAGGACATCAAAGGTATCGCCAGGTTCATTGGTATGGTGAATTTCTTCAGGAAGTTTATTCCTAACTTCGCTAATACAGCGGCGCCCTTAAACCTTCTTCGTAGGAAAGGTATCAAATTTGAGTGGGGACCTTCTCAACAAGCCGCTTTTGAAGATCTTAAATTAGCTCTCTGTAATGCCCCTGTCCTTGCTATGCCGGATTTCTCGAAGAAATTCATCGTCCAAACCGACGCGTCGTCGTCGGCGGTAGCTGCAGTCCTTCTTCAAGAGACTGAACTAGGGAGGCGACCCATCGCCTATGCATCTAGGACTCTATCGGCTCAAGAAGCCAAGTATTCCATCTATGAGCTCGAAGGTTTGGCAGTCTTATTTGCCTTAGAAAAGTTCCGTCTCTATCTGGAACATGTCAAATTCGACCTGGAGACGGATAATCAAGCCTTAAGCTGGGTCTTAGGTAGGCCGCGTCGTACTGGTCGTATAGCCCGTTGGGCCATCCGAATTCCTGCCTTCCAGTTTGATGTTAGGCATATCAGAGGTACTGAAAATGTTGTTGCAGACGGTCTCAGCCGTATGTTTTCCAACGACGTCGAGACCCATGAACCGGTCGATAGTTCATCACCTCCCGAGTCCATACTATCTGAGGTTAATGCCATCTTAACAGATGCTCCCATGCTCTTTAGGGACATTGAGAAATACCAACGTGAAGATCCGACGCTGGCTCCGATAATGGAAACCCTTTCTTCTGGGGAACATGTTGTCCCTTATGTACTGAGGAATGGTGTTTTATGTTGCCCTTCGAGGCATGATAAGATGATGAAAGTTGTCGTTCCAGCTGTTCTTGTACCTATTATCTTCAAGTACTATCATGAGACCCCATTAGGGGGGCATCTAGGCATCTTTAAAACTCGTGAAAAGATTCGTGAAAGGTTCATCTGGAAGGGTATGGACGGTGAAATCCGTGAACTAGTAAAAGCTTGTAAATCTTGTTTGCTCAGTAAACCCACCATGTCCACCAAGGTAGGCCTTTTGTCTTCGCATCAAGCGTCGCGCCCCATGGAACGCCTGTATATTGATTATGTAGGACCCTTCCCCCAGTCAAAGGGAAATGCCAACAAGTTCATCTTTGTATGTGTAGATGGTATTACAAGATTTTCCTGGTTATTCCCGACTAAGCTGGCTACCGCTCAGTCCACCATTACTTGTCTAAATTCAATCTTTGCTTCTTTTGGTCCGTGTCAATATATTGTGTCTGATAATGCTAAGGCTTTCACATTTAATCTATTTCGTAAATTCTGCTTTGACCTGTCCATCTCTCATGTGACCACTTCTGCTTATTACCCTCAACCATCTCTGGCTGAACGGGTTAATCGTAATCTCAGGTCCGCGCTTATTGCCTATCATCATGAAGATCATCTAGGTGGGACACGTCCCTGCATTGGTTAGCTTTTGCTTTGAACTCGGCTGTTCATGAATCACATAAATTTACTCCAGCTTCGTTGATGTTCAAGTTTGTTCCCAACACGCCGCTCTCTAACCTCTGGTCTCTGAGTGACATTCTACCTGAGACAATAGATCCCGATAACATTAAAGATCTTTGGAAGAAGGCTAAAGCCAATCTTAAAGTGTCTCGTGAAAAGGTTAGGGAAAAATATGATCGTGGACGGAGACCCACCAATTTGAAGGTAGGCGACCAGGTGATGGTCAAGAATTTTGTTCCCTCGGGCAAGCTTGCCCCCAGATTTCATGGGCCGTGTACTATTCTCGATTTCCTTACTCCCGTTACCTTATTGCTAAGCAATCCAGCCACCGAGAGGATATTTAGGGTTCACCTGTCACAGGTGAAACCGGTGTAATTTCTGTCTTAACTTGCTTCATATAATTTTGAATGAATAAGGCCTTCTGCCCTTGGAATCTGTTTCCTTTGTGTGTAACCATTTATTGTAAACCTTCCCCGACCAGTTAAACTGCCATCCTGTCCCTACCACGGCCATTACCACGCTCCCGTCTCCTGCCCAACAACACACAGTGGCTTTCAAATGAAATAAATATTTCTACGCCGCTGGCCCCTCAGTTCCACCACAATGAATGTACCCTAAAATCATTCTGGTCCAACAAAATTCTGCCGCCGAGCTTTAATGTTTCAGTGCCCCCGCAGCAGCGCGGCGCCGTACCGCTACTGAGGTAGGGTATGGGCCCGCCTTCTCCAGTGAGGCCAACCAGTGTACGGCGAGCCGGAGTCCTCCTCCCGGCCAAGGCTGATGTGCGGTGCACAACCTGTAACTGGCCCGCGACCTACATGTTCGCCGCGGGCGCGGCGTGCTTCTACTCCACTACTCCTCTCATAGTGCGGGCGAGCGGTATCTCAGGGTACTGGAGGGGTCCGAGCGGCCTCCTCTGGACACAAGCAGCAGCGGCCGGTCTGGCCGTCTAACTTAATCAACCTTGGATATATGTAATCAGCTACATGGACATTTAATATCAACAATTACTACAGTTCTAAATCCAACTGCAATATCTGGTGGACTTAGAAAATTTTTCCTCAACTTTAAAAACTAAACGTTTCCGTCTGAATTCGACTTCTACAAGCATAAAGACCTTACATCTAAAGTAACTATAAAGAATTTTGAAACTGGATCCAATCATTTTAAGAAAACTTGTTGGCAAATATTTCCGCAATTAACTTCTATATCAACATCATAACTTGGACCTTATTTTGAAACAAAAGTTTATGTTCTTCAGTGTTACCCCTTGGAGGAACTTTTTGGGGGGGGGGAGGTCTGTACCGGGCGGTACACCTCCACGCCGCTAATTCAAACTTTGCGCCAGTCGAAACTCCTCTCCTGGAGGACGTCTGAACTTTATCTACTGTGTTAATTTTCAAGTTTCTCAGAAGATGTCTCTACTTATAAATTTTGAAGTTTCTGAACTGGGTCGTTTTTGATGTATTTTTGTTTTGCCTGTAGTAAGAAGTGTGGACATTCTCTTCTAGATGGCACTACTGAAGGACTACAATTATGCACCTTAGTGCGAAGTGAAAGAACTGTGTTTTTTGGAGAAATTTTGAATTCATAAGTTCGTTCTTTGTTACATTTCTTTCAGTTATTGTTTAAGTTGGCAATATTAACCCTTTCCTTCTGCCAGTTTTGAAACTGTCCAATCATAATTTTCTGTAATTAATTTTCCACCAATAAGGTGTTTCTTCTTCATCTTGTGTAGGGGTTTTCGTGGGTAGCCAATAAAATTCTTGTGGGAGGGTGTTCTCATTCCTGAAACGCCTCGAACTTTCCACGAGGGTATATAAACTGCTGATTTTCGGGTCTCCGCGCCACTTCAGTAACATCTATCAGTGTGTAAAGTACGTAGCAGGGGGCGGGTAGCGCCTCTTTCTTCGGGCAGCAGTTCAACCACCAGGTAATGGCCGTTTAATAACTTCTTTTCTTGCTAGCTCAGCAGTTTAACTCTCGGGGCAGGTCCGAAGCCTTTCTACCGTGTAACTTTTCCCCTAAAATGTAAAGACAGTTAGTATCTATTCTATCTTTTAAACTAAATATTGGGATAGAGAGTGCTTAACCCTCTCGAGCTCCCACTCATATGGCGTTGAGGTGAACTTATTATCTCAACTGTTTCTTCCTTAATGTAATGTAAATTGTCTTCTTCTATAAGTCACCTCTCTAGTATGGGATTAGCCCTTGCAGTAACGGCCTAGCCAAGTAGGTTTTATATAAAGTGTATTAGGAGTGCAAGAACGCCTCCTCTCAAGTTGGTATTTTAGAGGCCATGTAATTGACCTGTTTCTTTACTTAATAGGCCTCAGTAGGTTGGGTATTTTTACCCCTGTTTTCATGTCCTTGGAGGACAACTTAAAAGTGGAGTTTGGTGTGGCCTTTGATAGGCTTAAATTTTGAGAGCGAGTTGCTCTTTCTTGAAAATTGAGTTGCTGTATGCCTCGAGGAGGCTTTACCGTGTAAAGAGGAGCAAGTGCTCCTAGGTATGATTGGGGTTTTCTGCCCCTTGGTTGAACCTTGAATATAAGTAAAGTTGGGCTCATTGCTCAAGAATTATGTGTCTGGCTCTCGGAGCCCAAATCCTGTAATTACTGTAATTGTACATTTTCGAATTGTGTTTCGGCTACTGAGTACCTGTTCTACTTGTTATTTCTTAATCTTGAAAAGAAAATATAACCTTGTTAAATTTTATCTTAACTTTAATTTCGTATTTTGAGACCTGTTCACCCCCGCACCTTCTTTCACCTCTGCTAATCCACCAAACCACGGTAATAATAATAATAATAATAATAATAATAATAATAATAATAATAATAATAATAATAATAATAATAATAATAATAATAAAGGCGTGTGGCCTTCGAGTTGACGCCGTAAAGCGATCTGAGCGTCTGTAAGGATGGGGCTCTACCTATGGTGAATATTTATGATGAATACGACACACATACCCAGCCCCCGAGCCATCGGAAATAACCAATGAAGGTTAAAATCCCCGACCCGGCCGGAAACGAACCCGGGACCCTCTGGACCAAAGGCCAGCACGCTCACCATTTAGCCATGGAGCCGGACTGTATACTGCTGACTGAATACTTCCGCCTTATGTAGATCCTTGCATACATACTCCCCTTGTCAATTAATGATTCCTGGAATGTCCTTCTTGGAACCTGTTTCTGTCTTAAAATTCATATAGGCTACATACCCCTCCATTTTTCAGTAAAAGTTGTATGACTGCCAATTACGCTTAGATGACTTCTTCACTAGTTTCAATTTCCTAGTAAGTTCCTGCAATTTCTCCCTACTTTCACAACCATTTCTAATTCTTATTTCTTTCCAGCCTGCACCTCCTTCTTAGTATCTTTACTTCTCTGATATAACATAGCGGGTTTTTACCATTACTTACCACCTTTAAAGGTGGTAGTATAGTAGGTAAGATTGAATCCAGGTGCAGCAAAGCTAATGCAGTGGGCTCGCAGTTGCGATCAACAGTATTCTGTAAGAAAGAAGTCAGCTCCCGGACGAAGGTAACTTTACACCGGGCTGTTTCCAGACCAACTTTGCTTTACGGGAGTAAACGGTGGATGGACTCAGGATATATTATTCATAAGTTAAAAGTAACAGACATGAAAGTAACGAGAATGATTGCTGTACAAAGAGGTGGGAACAATGGTAGGAGGATTTTCGGAATGAGGCGCTAAAGGCTAAGTTAGGAAAGATCTCGATGGATGAATTTGTACTCATAAACCGGCTTTGGTATTGGGGTCATGTGAGGCGAATTGAGGTGTATAGGTTACCTAGGAGTATAATGGACTCTGTTATGGAGGTTAAGAGAAGTAGCGAGTGACCAAGACGACGGTGGTTAGACTCAGTTTCTAACTATTTAAAAATAAAAATTGAATGAAGCAACAGTACTAGTTACTAATAGAGGATTGTGGCGGCGGTTAGTAAATCCACAGAGCCTTGCAGACTGAACGCTGAAAGGCATAACAGTCTATAATGAAGATGTATGTTTGTACTCGTATGTAAATTTAATAACGTTATTATCACTAGGGCCATCTTGTCGCTGCAGGAAGGGTCTCGGGTCTCACATCCTCGGCCAAGCACTAAATTGAGCCAACCCACATAAACGTGGGAAGGTTGCTTAAAAATAAAGAATATTATACTACAATGGTTGAATGGAATAGTTCACAAAGGCGTAATTATAGAAAAATATAACTGTAATACAGATATTTGCATGTCATTAACATTTGTTGGACCTCCTCAGTGGCTGACAACGGGTGTTCTCTCTCTCTCTCTCTCTCTCTCTCTCTCTCTCGAAAGTGAGATAACTATAACATTCTAAACAACAGAGTAATCAGTATTGTACTGGATATAAAATATATGTTAGAATTTTAAATGAACACTTAATAGTCATAAGTGAGGTATGGTATCCGGCCAAGCCACTCCTGTTACGACAATGAGTGTCCTATGACACAAAAGGATGGGAATATAACTTGGTGACACACACTTGAGTAGATTTAATAAAAATATTTGATTAAGTTAAAAGTAAAGAACTGTAGTGTACTAATGAGGATATTCTCAACATCTAATCGATAACATGGAAGTCCTGTACAATAGAACAAGAACTGATTTAAATGACAATGCTTGTCTATAACAGAAAATGTTAATACAATATAAAGTGTGCCATGAGAGTAGTACTAAACACCTAGTTCATTTAATATACAGTACATGTATATATCTATACTAGTACCGGTATATAAAGAGGTAAAGTTTGTTTGTATGTAATGGGTAATCTCAGGAACTACTGAACCGATTCTAAAATGGATATACTAATGTAAATATTAGTTATCCCTGAGGGACATAGGCTATATTTTATTTTCAAAACTATTCGAGGGGGGCGGGAGATATAAAAATAATAGGCCAGTATAGGCAAAATATCGAATTTGTCGTACAAGGACGAGACAAAGCTCAATTTAAAATCCTTGACGCAAAGAACAAAATTCGGTAAGCTCTATGGGCCCGAAAACCATGTTTTAAGGACCTAAAACCAACCGTTACGGAGAGATTGGCCCTGCTCTAGGAATCGGATAAAGAAATGAACTGCCGTAACCATGGCAACGTCAGCTCCAGGATTCTACAGCAGCGAAATTGTCCACAATATATCACAAAAATCTAACATGTTACAGACCTGAAAATTGGTATTTGGAATCTCCTTTAGAAATGAAGAAAACTTTTTTTTTCGACATAAAAGAGGACTGTTTCTCACATATCGAGTTCCATGTCGCATGTTCCAGATTTATCTCTGCCAGTAGCCTGGTCATCTTAGCCACAAAAGGCAAAGCCACAAACGTGGTTTACAAAGAGGTTCTGGGGTAAATGAAATTCAATTTTTCGGTGAGTTTTTATACTTTATGGATTTACAGATAATGTCTTAGAGCAGTACCGAGGAACAAGTATTTTTTATCAAATTACGAAATCCTCGCGAGCGAAGCCGTGGGTAACAGCTACCTGGTGATCATTTTGAAAACAATGGAATATTTACAGATGGTGATAGTGTCTGAATTGTTTCCTTTCACAACCTGAATATTGTACGGAACTTATACATCTGTAACTGGTAAGTTTATTTTTTTCCTTCTCATTTCTTTCTGCTCTACAACAGATCAGTTTGTTATTGAGCAAAATGTGACAAAAATATGTAGCCTGTTTAGAGTTCGAAAACTGCAAACCAACAGACTATGATGGCCCATCGAGTTCCGGAACGCTTTGGGGAGCCCTACAAGTTGAGCTTCAGTGGAATAGCCTTTCCTAAACACAAACTGCCTTCTATCAAGTAAGGAAATAACTCTATAATTGTATTTTAATGTCAACTTGTACGGTAAATATTTTACTGGCCATTTTTGGTGTATGAGATTTCCTGCTCCAGTCTGCTGATTGTAATATTTTCATACTTCAGCAACAAGTCTCCCTGTTTTCCTTTTCTGTCACCTCCTAAAGCCGGTCTTGCGGTGCAGGGGTAGCATGCCTGCCTCTTACGCGGAGGGCCCAGGTTCAATTCCCAGCCAGGTCAGGGATTCTTACCTGGATCTGAGCGCTGATTTGAGGTCCACTTAGCTTACGTGATTACAATTGAGAAGCTACCTGACAGTGAGATGGCGGCCCTGCTCTAGAAAGCCAAGAATAATGGCCGAGAGTATTCGTCGTGCTGACCACACGGCACCTAGCAATCTGCAGGCCTTCGGGCTTAGCAGCGGTCGCTTGGTAGGCCACGGCTCTTCGGGGCTGTTGCGCCATGGGGTTTGGTTTAGTTTCGTTTGGTCACCTCCTATGGCTTAACTTTAATACTGATCCACTTCTTACCCCTACCAGCAATTTGCTTTTAATTCTGGGCTGAGTGCAGGAATGAGGCAAACCAAGGCTCTTAAGGGTTGTATGCACCACCGTCTCTGTTTTAATTACCACAAGGCAAATCAGCCCTGACAGTTTGAACCGCACTATTTTAAGATCCACTTTTCTCTCCCACTGTATGTCTTTATAGAGAGCTGTCGTGAGTACGTTCACCCTCAATCACATCGACATTATGCCCTAGTGAGAACAATGTATCACTCTTCTTCCCGGCTCCATGGCTAAATGGTTAGCGTGCTGACCTTTGGTCACAGGGATCCCGGGCTCGATTCCCGGCAGGGTCGGGAATATTAATTATCATTGATTAATTTATCTGGCACGGGGGCTGGGTGTATATGTGTTGTCTTCATCATCATTTCATCTTCATCATGACACGCAGGTCGCCTACGGGAGTCAAATCAAAAGACCTGCATCTGGCGAGCCGAACATGTCCTCGGACACTCCCGGCACTAAAAGCCATACGCCATTTCATTTTATTTATCACTCTTTTAACTAAGGGTGCCATGAGAAATGTCGTCGTAGTTACTTGACTGAAACGCAATCCTCTACCTAAGACGGCCAACTTCAAATATGGAGAGGGACAACAAAACTAGAAATGGGGGGGACCGAACCATTTTGACGGGCAAATTTGCTTGTAGTTTCGGCTTCGTGGCTAGCCGGTTAGCATACTGGCCTTTAATTTAAAGGGTCCCTGATTCAATTCACGGCTGGATTGGGAATTTTAAACTTCATTTGCTAATTCCTCTGGCTCGGGGACAGAGAGAGAGAGTGCGTGCCGTTATCAACATTAGATTGCATCCTACTTAGGGCCCCATCCTCACCTACCCGCAGGTCACCCATGGGTGTCAAATCGACTTGAAACAGGCCTTTCGGCAGGCCATACGCCATAGTATTTACCTTAAAACGTTAGTCTAATTACTGCAAATGAATTACAATAATTATCTGTAATTCTTTCTCGTTTTTGTTTCCTTAGCACGGTAATAATAATAATAATAATAATAATAATAATAATAATAATAATAATAATAATAATAATAATAATAAAACTATGGCGTATGGCCTGCCGAAAGGCTTGTTTCTAGTCGATTTGACACCCATGGGTGACCTGCGGGTAGGTGAGGATGGGGCCCTAAGTAGGATGCAATCTAATGTTGATAACGGTACTTCATATATAGATCTCCAAAATGTCACGGTTTGTCCGCGACAGGATCGTTTTCCAACATGTGTTCGGGACCTCAAATGCCCCTATTTCGTTTAAAACGTAAGATAACAATAATCGTTTGAGATGTTTGAAATGTCCCGCTGTCTTACTCATCCATACTCAAGAGACAGAATTTAGCTTCTAACACTCATCGAAATAAACAACAAGCTGATCGCAAAGTCTCGTTAATCATAGGTAAACAATGTGGACGTAAATTCTTTAGAGTAGTTATTACTGAGAATTGATAATGAATTTTTGATAATCCTCTGCCATTTAAACGATTTATCGAAAGCGTCAGTCTGTGCTACATCTTTCTCATGTCAAAGGATAATACATAACCAGGGTTTTCGGAACCCACTGCACTCCCACTGAACGAGTGAAAGCCCTTATCACCGCATCTTTCAATTCGTCAGTGATGCCATAATGTTCTTGTGCACCAATACCCTTTATGAATCTTCATAGTGAAATATCATGGTGGCAGGTTTTCCCAAACTTTTGTTTTAGGAATAGTGTCTTAAATCTTTTCCAAGTCAATAAAAGTTTTCACCATATACTTCCCAAAATCCCAGTTCTTTTTCATATTGTTTCTGAACAAAAACGGGTTTAACTCTTGACCTTCTCGCTGAGTCTGCTCCTCTTGTAACTTGTCTTTCTACTTTTTATCTAATTTATTCTTCTTTTCAATATATTTTCCATCATTTTAGCAACATGTGAGATGCTGATGATTCCTCAGTAGTTTACTGCACATCTTCTGATATCCTTTCTTGAATATTGGTATTATAACTCCATTTGGCCAATATTTAGGAAACGTGTTTCTCTCTCCATGACACAGTATTAATTCGTATGTCCACTGCACTCCCACTGGTCCTGCAGCCTTGATCGCTTCTACGGCCACTTCATGCATCCCTACAACTTTCCCCATCTTCATCTTTTTAATTGCCCAGTCCACCTCCTGCCAATGAAACGTCTACTTCCTTTCCTAATATTTCTTCCTCTGCTCTTGCTGTCTGAGTAACTTCTCTGTGTATCTGACTCTTCACATTCAGCAGTTCATAGAAATATTCTTTCAATCTGTTCTTGATCTCTTCCAGTTTTGTCAATATTACTCTCTCTTTTTTCTTTACAAAGAAAGAGTTCACATAAGTGTTCCTCCTGTTTGTGATAATCCCATATAGTGATTTCTTTGCACAGCGTAAATAATCTTTTATTTCCTGCGTGAATGCTTCCCAGCTTTCTTCTGCAGTTGCTTTCTTGCAAGTTCTTTTTGTTTCTATATCTTGCTCTATTCTTGTCAGCCCTTTGTGTTTTCTACATTCTTACTTCTTTTCTTTCATTTTTCCTCCTCCACGGTGTCTCCTTTCCTGGCGTTCTCCCAAACATTTTCTCTCCACAGCTACAAATGCATTCTTAAAATTGCTTTCATTCTTGTTCATCATGGCTAATGTCTAACCTTGCTATCAGTTCCTATAATTCTTTCCTAAACTGCTCCTGAACTTCATTTTTCTTCAATTTCCAAACCCTAATATTTCTTTCTCTTCTTGAAATTTAGCGAGCGATCTTGTCTAGTTTCAACTTTGCTATCTATAGTCTATGGCAATCCCTACAAACTTCCTCAGACATGGTTGTAACATCCTTAGCATATTTACGATGTTCTTTTTCCACTAGAAATCATCGAGGTACGTCACTGGCTTCTTCCTCTTAGGGTTCTTCCCTGGCGACCTGAACACTGCATTATTTAAATTCCCGTAGCTTGTTTTATCCTCTGTACTGTTCGCAGGCCGATACCACACGCGAGTGCTGTCTTCTTTTGAAGCGTGGCAACATGGCGTTCCTCACCTTCTCCGCTTATGAACGCCTGCTGCTGCATGCTTACAAAATACAAATACACTCTAAATACTATTTCCCTCGCCTGTCGACGGAATACTTGTCTGTTTGCTCTTTCTGGATCTATCGTATACACGCAAAAAGTTCCCTAAATTCGTTGATTATGATATTTACAAATAAAACTCGAAACATTCACTCGTGACCCGCACAAACAGGCACCTCTTACTGAAATGATTCTATTGGCTCAGCGGAAAACACGTCATACTACAAAGCGCTCGAATGTTACTGCGCAACCCTCTTCAAACCGCCTTACCGGCTGCGTTCTACTCTAATACGTAGTCAATCAGGGGTTTTGTTCTCCTGTCTCCTTGTCCATACTTGGATATCTTCTAGATGTTTTTCTTCCTGAACTTTGTGTTTCCTATTATTAGTTGGTTCTTCTGTAAAAAGTCAATTAATAAATCCATATCCGTACAGATACGGTAGTGAATTATCGTGGTGGCCAGGCAAGTCGCGTTGGTAGCACAGGTGAGCGCCCAGGAAACACCTCATTACGATATTCGCGTGCTGTGATGGCATAATGACCAGATGTCCAATCCTGCTGAAAGCAACATGTCCCTTTAATTCCATGCTAATCCAAGAGGGGGGAAACCAGTTCCTTAACATGCCCAGGTACTGATGTTGACTATCACCACCGTCAAAGATGAACGACGCTAATTAGCGCCTTCTAAGTCTGCCCACATCATCACATGTGGATTTTTGAAGGGCGGAAAAAAGTCAGCTCGATACTCCATGTCGTACTATGTTTGCGTGTAAAAGATCTCTGGTGACACATTTGGTGTTCACCCCAACAAAATTCATTAAAATTCAGCCATAGACGTCCAAGAGAGATTCTGTTTACTCTGCCTGCCATCTAGTAGGCCTAGATTAAAACGGAACGTCGAAATTGACGAGCAGACAGCCAGGCGGCATCAAATTAAAATGTCTGCACACGGTAGCTGGGGCCCATACGATTATTATTATTATTATTATTATTATTATTATTATTATTATTATTATTATTATTATTATTATTATTATTATTATTATTATTATTATTATTATTATTATTATTATTATTATTATTATTATTATTCATAATCGATTTTAGCCGACTATGGACTACGTAAATAACTCTTAATGATTTCAGTTTTCTTTGGCACCAGTAACTTATTCCTTCATTCTCTTGTTTACAGCTTCTTCCTTTTCAACCGTCCAATGTTGTTTCTTCTTGGCCGCTGTTTCTAGCTCTAGGAACCCCTCAAATCTCCGTATCTTGTTTATGGAAGTGGTTCTGTTGTGGATGTCTTCATCCATTATATTCATTTCTTGCAGATCCTTCTTAGTGTTAACAAACCATTTGTCATAAGAGTGGTTTTTGTTTTGGGCTTGATGAAATGGTTCCAAAGAAATAATGAGTCTGTCGTCAGGCATTCTTGAAATATGTCCAAAGAATTTAATTTATTATTATTATTATTATTATTATTATTATTATTATTATTATTATTAAAACAGAAGTCACCATCAGCAGTCACTTCCAAAATGAATGTTTATAGGATTAGTTTGTTCGGGTTTAAGCGGAATGTTATTTTACTAGAGACCGCAATAATTCACGAGTCAGTAGAATCAGCTGATCGACAAACTGCTGTTTCCTATCCTACAAGCAGTATGCACCTCTGACCTAATGATGTCACGCTATAACGCCCGTTTTCCTTGCACAGCAATTCGACACCTACTACACGGAGAAACGCGTGGTTACACCCATTGCAGTTCATTTCCTGTTCTACTCATGCGAGCACAAAAGTGAATATTTCTTGAATAGTAATACTTTACGAACACGTTAGACTTGAAATAAGAGTACAGCTATTTAATCGTGTCGAGTGCGTGTTGTACATGACACAGCAATACTTTTGTAAAGCGCAAAAATGGCCAATCACGCATCGATGACACCCGAACTTACAGCCTTTAGTTGTCCGGTTCAGTGGCTTAACGTTAGGGCCTGCATTGCAGGAAGGCTCGGGGCTTAAGGGGCCTGCAGACTTCCCCAGAAAAACTAAAGAAATTAATAAATAACTTTATCCGAATGCCACTCTGCACGGGAAAGGTGATATCGTGATGTGTTTGTAGAATGGGCCAAAAAAGTTTGTTTTTACTTTTCTTTGCTTTACGTCGCACAAACACAGATAGGTTTTATGGGAACGAAAGAGATAGGAAAGGGGTAGGAGTGGGAAGGAAGCGGCCGTGGCCTTAATTAAGATATAGCCACAGCATTTGCCTGGTGTGAACATGGGAAACAGAGCTGCTGACAATGGGGTTCGAACCCACTATCTCCCGAATGCAAGCTCACAATTGCGCGCCCCTAACCGCATGGCCAATTCGCTCAATGTTTGTTTTTACAGTGCATATGTATAGTATTGTATCTGCCTGCAAATTATTGATATTTTGTGTAAGACAGTTGCCTCTCGTAACACAAGCGGCACGTTCGCTCACAAATATCTGCGTCAAGTTATTTTTAAAGAAACAATGAAAAATGGGTACGAAAATATAACATTTGAGACCTAATTATTCCTGTTACTGTTTCTTCCACAAAACGATCATTTTCGGAACTGAAACTTATAAAGAACTACGTACGAAATGTTGTTATGACTCACGACAGACTCTGTAAACTCAGCCTCCTCAGCATCGAATGTGTTATCTTTGTATATTATTGAAATCAGCAGTGCCTTTGCATCCCAGAAAGCACGCTGCATGGTCCAGCTTTCTTAGAATCAAATATTAGTACAGTAAAGTTTTGGAAATATAACGACAAAAGTTGCAAACATTTATTTATTTACATTGTATTCCAATTACTACGAAATATTTAATTTTCAAAACATCACCAATAAATTAATTAGTTTTGTAATCGTATAGGCCTATAAGTCCATTCTATAAATTAATAATAATAGTAATAATAATAATAATAATAATAATAATAATAATAATAATAATAATAATAATAATAATAATCATAATAATAATAATAATAATCACCATCGTCTGATCAGCTACCGTGTGCAGGCATTTTAATTTGAAGCCAACTGGCAGCTTGTTTGTATTTCGACGTTCCGTTTTACTCTAAACCTGCTAGATGGCAGAGTAAACAAAATCCCTCGTGGGCGTCTATGGCTGAGTTTTTAATGAATTTTGTCGAGTAAACACCAAATGTGTTACAAGAGAAATTTTACTTGCGGTCGGGTGGTTGAAGAGTAGCCTTCGGCCTACAAGTGGCTACGGCTGATCCGTGGTCCGACAGCTCTGCACTCCGATTGGCCAACCGAGCAGAGAAGCGGAGGTCACGGGTCTGTCGTGGCTCTACGCCTCTGTATTCGGGAGACGGAGAGGGGCTGGTCTCCACCGTCGGCTTTCCTGAGAATGGTTTTCCGTGGTTTTCCATTCTCCTGCACTAAGGTGAATGCCGAGACAGTTCCCAGTATAGGCCTTCTCAGATATAAATCTCCTGGCCTGAGAGACAGCGTCACCGTTTGGGAGGACCGCCTCCCCCTGCAGGGGAGGAATGAAAACATTTAGTTTTACATGCCGACATCTTACGACAAGGAGTGTCATATGGACTTTATTCCACACTTCAGAAATCCGACTGCCTCTGCCGGGTTTGAACCCGCTATCTGGGGATCCAGAGGCCGATACTCTACCACTGAAACACAGAGGGAATTTTTTTTTTTTTTTTTTGCTATTTGTTTTACGTCGCACCGACACAGATATGTCTTATGGCGACGATGGGATAGGAAAGGCCTAGGAAGTGGAAGGAAGCAGCCGTGGCCTTAATTAAGGTACAGCCCCGCCATTTGCCTGGTGTGAAAATGGGAAACCACGGAAAACCATCTTCAGGGCTGCCGACAGTGGGGCTCGAACCCACTATCTCCCGATTACTGGATACTGGCCGCACTTAAGCGACTGCAGCTATCGAGCTCGGTACAGAGGAAACTAAACGTGAATTAAAATTGATACAAGTAGCATTAAAATATCTGCTGTAGTTGGACCTTTATGTTTCCTAATATATATTATATTATAAATGATATAAGTAAATAACTAGAATCACCGATAAGGCTATTTGCGGATGATGTTATACTGTATAGAGTAGTAAATGTTGTGAGCGACTGCAAAAAACATCTCGACAAAGTTGTGAGAGATGGGCAGCAGACAGTAAGAAGATAATACATGGGATGAAAAGTCAGGTTGTAAGTTTCACCAAGAGGAAAATGTCCTTTCATTTTTAATTACTGTGTTGATGGGGGTGAATGTATCCCATGGGGGTCACTGTAAGTACCTAGGTGTTAATATAAGGGAAAATCTTCATTAGAGAAATCACATTAACGTGGTTGTAAAGAAAGGTTACAGATCTCTTCACATGGTTATGAGGGTATTTAGGGGTTGTAGTAAGGATGTAAGGGAGGAGGCGTATGTTATCTGGTAAGACCCCAATTAGAGTATGTTCCATTGTATGGGGCTCACACCAGGACTACTTGATACGAGAACTGGAAAAGATCCAAAGGAAAGCAGCATGATTTGTTCTGGCTGATTTCCAGCAAAACAGTAGTTGTTACAAAAATGTTGCAAACTTTTGATTGGGAAGATCTGGGAGTAAGCAGACGAGCTGGTCGACTAAGTGGTATGTTCTGAGCTGTCAGTGGAGATATGGCGCGGAATCAATCAATCAATCAATCAATCAATCAATCAATCAATCACTGCTGATCTGCATTTAGGGCAGTCAGCCAGGTGGCAGATTCCCTATCTGTTGTTAGCTTTTCCTTAAATAATTGCAAAGAAATTGGAAGTTTATTGAACATCTCCCTTGGTAAGTTATTCCAATCCCTAACTCCCCTTTCTCTAAACAAATATTTGCCCCAATTTGTCCTCTTGAATTCCAACTTTATATCGTGATCTTTCCTACTTTTGAAAACACCACATAAACTTGTTCGTCTACTAATGTCATTCCTCGCCATGGCTTTCGTAGACGAATAAGCTTGAGTGGAGCTTTAAGAAATAGGAAAGATCACAATATGTAGAAATAGTTGAAATTCAAGAGGACAAGTTGGTGCAAATATTCATTTAAAGGACGAGGCTTAAGGCATTAGAATAAACTGTCTAGGGAAATGTTCGATAAACTTCCAAGTGTCAAAAACATATCAGATGTCTTAGGTCTGACACTAGACTCATCAGAGTGGGATGTATCAGACCCTACCCACTGACGCTGGGGTGTATGCAGGTGAACTTATCAGAAGCCCTTATAAGAGGCACAGTCTGATAACTGCATACGGGAGATAAATCTCCACAAACTTCCAAGTTCTTTGAAAACATTTAAGAAAAGGCTAACAACAGATAGGGAGTCTCCCACCTGGGCGACAGCCCTAAATAGACAGCCGACTGGCGTGGTCACTGGCTTCGTACCAGAGTTCAGTAAGGCTGTGAAATAGTTCATACAGGTAGGCTGGCGGTTGTAAGGTAAGGATTCGGTGCAATGAAGTCAAGGTATGCTGCGTGCGTCTGCCTTCGAGAACACCCATCTTAGATCAACATAAGACTTGGTCTGAAACTTTCAAATTACATACAAATCTTACACATGCATTGTGTGCACAATGTAGTTTATGTAGTAGCTCTCGCTTTTTTTTTGTAAACTATGGCACAATATCCGATTATTGCAAGGAAACGGGTTTTGACAAGTTTCTTCTTGAAGCTGAACCGAAAAATAAATCTCAAATTGTTTAATGTTACGTGAAAAAAAACTCATCTACTCACACATATCGTCTGATCCGACCACGAGAGGTGCTGCTCAATGGATACTCCCAGGCTTTTGTGCTCAGGAAAAAGAATAAAACTTGGTTTTGAAGTCATACGTCAGGGACGGACATGTGGTAGCTGGAAATGAGTCTTGGGTGGGTAATTGATTTGGGATTTTCTCGATACGTAAAAAGAAATTAGTGTTCTTTAGAATTATGTCAGAGATTTTCAGTGATCCTCGTGTTTGAGGAGATGAGAAACGCAGCTGTAGATCATCCAGCTGGGAAGTAGCCAAGGCATTTATTGAGCTGTCGCGCCAATGGTTTGTTGTACAATGAATATTTATTTATGCATCGAGGGGCGTATTAGTCAAAGTGACTTTGCTTCAAAACGCAAGCTTGTAGCTGTATGTCGCTGTCGATAGGGGACTATCATGATCATAGCCACGGGAACTCCAGTTTTATGTCGAATCCGAACCACGGAGGCGTAACATTTCAATTCATAATTCCACATGCATTTGGCGGGATTCAACCTGCGGCCACTTTAGTACGAAGCCAGTGACCACGTCAGTGGGCTATCATGGCCGTAGTTCGAATCCCGGCCAATGTTTGTCAGACTTTTGTATTGAGAAGTCGCATCTATGTGGTTCGGATTCCATGTAAAACTCGAGAACTTATGGCTGTGTTCATGATATCAAGAGCCACTAAAACCACACGCCTGCTTGTTTCATTTTCTGCTTCGAATCCAGGAATTAGGGTAACTGCACCAGTAGCCACTTAGCGTAGGTATAATCTCTTATGGTAATTTTTGAGATGCCAGTTACTTATACTATAACATTTTATTTAGCAGTGCTACAAGTAAGGTGTCTAGTTTTTATAAAGCACTAATTTAACATATTACTTTAAATCATAAGGCTCAAAATGTCATATGGTCCAATTGGTAACAAAATCTCCACTACTCGGCCATCAAAATCCAGTGGCCAGCCATTTCGAAACCAGTACCCATCCACTAAATGCATATACAGTTCAATTTAAAAATTAAAAACCTAAAATAACATTTGAAAGCCACTAAATGCTTATACAGTTCAGTTTAAACATTCAACAATGAAAATAACATTTGAAAGTTCATAATTATAAGGCCAATTATTTCCAGAACATCAAAAGACCTTCCTGAATTACACAACATTAATAGGCCTACAACCATTTTTCATCAGCAAAGGTTACAGCTAAATTAACTTCCTGCTGCAATGCCATAAGGCAATAAACGAAGTTCGGCAAATTTTAGATGAAACCACCTAGAACAGTTGTCACACCCAATAATTTTAGGGTTTTTAACGTCACTAATGAGTTCATCATTTCAAACAGCGCAATGTTCCCTACAATGACTTTCTTGTGTCATCAGATCGTTCTCACTTTCATATCAACTGAAGAGCAGTGGAGTATGCTGAGTCCAAGACGTGGACTACCACTAGACTTCCGTAAGGGGAAACTTCCCGACTAAATTGAACCACACTTTGCTGATAGGCTGGATTCCTGTACACAAGCCCGGTTTTGATTGGCTAGAGAACATATTTATAAGCATCTGATAGTTAGATTACAGTAGACCGGGCGAGTTGGCCGTGCGCGTAGAGGCGCGCGGCTGTGAGCTTGCATCCGGGAGATAGTAGGTTCGAATCCCACTATCGGCAGCCCTGAAAATGGTTTTCCGTGGTTTCCCATTTTCACACCAGGCAAATGCTGGGGCTGTACCTTAATTAAGGCCACGGCCGCTTCCTTCCAACTCCTAGGCATTTCCTGTCCCATCGTCGCCATAAGACCTATCTGTGTCGGTGCGACGTAAAGCCCATAGCAAAAAAAAAAAAAAAAAAAAGATTACAGTAGAGGAGAAACCAGCTGAACTGTTGACATTACCGAGCTGCGATGGTTTGTTAGTGCATGACAAGCCTTTTAAGCGTTTTGAGCTGCAACGAAGAACAGTTGCCTTATGGATAATACACGATAAACAGGCGCATATATGCCAATACCGCATGGCCTTAAGAGTAAAAGAGAAAAGGTTGCACATAACCAGCCATTAACAAAAGGCAAGGAGGCGAAACTCCAACACTCCTTATAGAAATTACTAAAAACCTAAGTAGGCTTACAGCCCTAAGATACAGAGGTTAATTCCATACTACAAGAGGGTGACTAAAGGAGGAAACTTTAAAGACAAGACGAGATTTACAAAATTTGGCGTATGAAAACTTTAGTCACCCAATTGCAAGGTTGAATGGGAGACGGCAGAGGGTCACCGCTCTTCTTTCCCTTACATTACATATTTCCCGATAGGGAATAGAAACAGAGTACTCAGACTTCGCCGAAAATCCTACATTTAAATCACCAGTTTATAAAATTACATTAAAAGAAAACGGCTAAAACCTTCCCTTCAAACTACCCTCAGGCGCTATCACATGTTTAGGAAAATTCTGCCATTACCTTGTATCACTGGATGTTCTTCAAACAGGCCGCGCCCCTGCCTCCTAGGCCTCAGTCAAGTCACACTCGCAGTCACTGGAGCAATTCAGACAAGACGGCCTTAAAGTGCCCTGCTTAACTAGTTCCGTAAGGGGAAACTTCCCGACTAAATTGAACCACACTTTGCTGATAGGCTGGATTCCTGTACACAAGCCCGGTTTTGATTGGCTAGAGAAGATATTTATAAGCATCTGATAGTTAGATTACAGTAGAGGAGAAACCAGCTGAACTGTTCACATTACCGAGCTGGATAGCTGCAGTCGCTTAACTGCGGCCAGTATCCAGTATTCGGGAGATAGTAGGTTCGAACCCCACTGTCGGCAGCCCTGAAAATGGTTTTCCGTGGTTTCCCATTTTCACACCAGGCAAATGCTGGGGCTGTACCTTAATTAAGGCCACGGCCGTTTCCTTCCCACTCCTAGCCCTTTCCTGTCCCATCGTCGCCATAAGACCTATTTGTGTCGGTGCGACGTAAAGCAACTGACAAAAAAAGGAAAAGAAGTGTTGACAACTTCGGTACATTAAAAAAGAGTCTTCAGAGAAAGTTTACTAATAACAAAAATGAAATTTCCATAGTTCTAGGTTCGTTTTTAGTGCGTAAGAGTGAGCTAGCAAATCGATGTTAGAGCCATCTAACTGCAGAAGATGAAATTCTTTGGGAGTTTACAAGCCCAAGTCCGTTGGCATAGATGGCGCGCAGTTTAAAGAGCCAGGAACCCCTGGTATTATTATTATTGTTGTTGTTGTTGTTGTTGTTGTTGTTGTTGTTGTTCCGCGGTTATCTGTGGAACGCAGAGAGGGGAAAGAAGGTGTGGGCTTAAATGGGTCTAACTACGATATCAAAAATTAAATTAAAACTTTAAAATAAAGGTTACCGCATATTTCTTTTAGAATCTCAAACTTAACAAACAATATTTTCAGGTACTGGTAATCAGGTACAAAATAGCAATAGAGATACAAAATAGAAAACCCAAGGATAGGTAGTTTACAAGTTTTGAGCTTCAAGCTCCCAATTTATAAGTTTCCACATGTGGAATTTAGATAGATAAGTATAGAAATCCCTCAAAACACCATTTAAGAGCACTTTGCTCCAGCGGTTACAAAACAGCCTTCCAAAGGCACCCCTCAATTTTACAGCAAACTCAGAAAATAGCTTCCCTGCTCTCCCACTTCAACCTAGGAGACTATGCTCCCAATTTCTTACAAAAATATTACGAATTTCTGACCTATCTAGGCCCAACTTACAATTTTACAATTTAGTACACAGGGGTAACTAGTACCCAAACTACTGGGCCTTCGTGGAAAAGAGAAACAAGTTAAATTACTGGCCCGAACATAAAATGAATGGAGGCATATACTTGCGCTCCTATAACATTACGTATAAAACCCTGATTGGGCTCTCGGCCCGCGGAGGATAATCCCAAGCTACTGAGGTGACTAGAATGAAGGTAAATTAAACGTTTTACAGAAAAGAGAAACAGTTACAAAATCGTAGTCACCTCAAACTAACATGAAGGGGAACTCGAGAGGGTAACGCACTCTCTATCCCCAATTTACAGTTTAAGACTTTATGAAATTTACATTAGCAAGAAGAAATTTACATTCTAGAAATCACACGGTTACGTGGTTAAAGTTCAGAACCTTCCCCTCGAATAAGTTTGCGGAGACAGCTACAAAGATAGAAGATTGCTGCCCATTACCTGGGTTGATGTTCTACCTGCCGAAGAATGAGGCACCCCGCCTCCTGTCTTAACACACACTCAGAAAGACGACGATCAATAAGACAAGAAAACCTAGAATAGTCGCAACTTATATACCCGAAGGGATGGTTCGAGAGCAGTGGCGTATCCTGGAATCTCCACTGAGGCATGCAACTAGTAACCAGCAGTCAACACAATGTACTAAGTAAATTTCAATTCTACTCACCCTAATTACATGTAGGTGAACTCGAGCCAAACAGTTTTACTGTAAGTTTCTGGATTGAACGTGCGTACACAATTCTTGTTTTCTGTTTTTAAATTTACGAGGGTCCGCCTCTGTGGTGTAGTGGTTAGTGTGATTAGCTGCCACCCCCGGAGGCCCGGGTTCGATTCCCGGCTCTGCCACGAAATTTGAAAAGTGGTACGAGGGTTGGAACGGGGTCCACTCAGCCTCGGGAGGTCAACTGAGTAGAGGTGGGTTCGATTCCCACCTCAGCCATCCTCGAAGTGGTTTTCCGTGGTTTCCCATTTCTCCTCCATGCAAATGCCGGGATGGTACCTAACTTCAGTCCACGGCCACTTCCTTCCCTCTTCCTTGTCTATCCCTTCCAATCTTCTCATCCCCCGCAAGGCCCCTGTTCAGCATAGCAGGTGAGGCAGCCTGGGCGAGGTACTGGTCATCCTCCCCAGTTGTATCCCCCGACCCAGAGTCTGAAGCTCCAGTACACTGCCCTTGAGGCGGTAGAGAAGGGATCCCTCGCTGAGTCCGAGGGAAAAGCCAACCCTGGAGGGTAAGCAGATTAAGAAGAAGAATAAGAAATTTACGAGGGAAGGTAGAGGTCTCCCGGCTTTAACTATTTGAATCTTTTCATCAAACGAACGGCCAGTAAATGGTTTTTCAAACTGATTTACAATTATATCCGTTTTAGACTCATCCATCGTTAATACCACATGTGCGCAAAATATAATAAAACACAGAAAACACAACGAATTAACTCACCAGTTAGCCACAACTCAAGCACTGGAGGTAAGTCACCCCAGTGGCATTGGTCACGTCACGTTGGGTTCTCGCTGAGGGGGGTAATCTGTGGGTCCCGTTCGCTGTAAAGATGCCGACTTTCTCCAAATTGCTAACAGATGGCAGAGGGTAGCACGGGTATGGGGTGACAAATTCTGACCGAGTTTCAATTGCAGCGACATCGTTCGGAGGGTTTCAGAACTACGTCTGCCACCGAATGCAATTTTAAGATTGAATGCCTTACATCCCTAACTCCTCCATTCCCTGTCTCTTTCTTCCTAGAGTGGTGTAGACGGCGAGACTACACCAGCACCACACGTAGTCAAGCAACGGAACTAGTACAGTTGCGCGGACCTTTTGAACTTCTGAGAGATGAAATTGTTAATATTTGACTTGAAACAACCTAAAATCGTACATCAGACAGTTCTTTGTGTTATCATAACGCATGCAATGAATGCCTTGCATTCAAGGAGAATACGCCCCTGTTCGAGAGGATTCTGGACTAATCCGGACACACCTTCTCATTTTTGTTGACAGAATCAAAAGTTACACCCAAAACCCAACAAGAAGCCTGTGATAGGCTGAAAAATAATTACAGAAAAAATTTGATTGGCCAGACCCCCCAAAGCTGGCGGAAAGAGTAGGAAGTGTTGCAAACCTTGAAATGTATATAAAAAACTAAATTAAAGTTAATTTACTTGAGAAAATCTATAAACACAAAATTTCTTTCAATAACAAATTGTTCTCCCTTGCACTAGAGTGCGTGACCTCAGCTTTTGTAGAGACATCTACTATGGAGAAAAGTTCAAACTTCTTGATGTACATCAAAACAAAACAAAACAAATCCAATCAGTTTAGGAAACTTGGAAATGACAAACTTCTCAATTATTCAGTAGTGACATCTTCTGATTAATGTCCGAATTTCATGCAATAGCACTTTCACGTTTTGCTTGATATGTAGAGTTCTTTAAGGCGCTTCTTTTGAATGAGCGGAGTTGAGATGTACCTCCCCGGTACAATTATTATTATTATTATTATTATTATTATTATTATTATTATTATTATTATTATTATTATTATTATTATTTTGCTAGTTGTTTTACGTCGCACCGACACAGATACTGTAGGTATTACGGCGACGATGGGACAGGAAAGGGCTAGGAGTGGGAAGGAACCGGCCGTGGCCTTAATTAAGGTACAGCCCCAGCATTTGCCTGGTGTGAAAATGGGAAACCACGGAAAACCATTTTCAGGGCTGCCGACAGTGGGGTTCGAACCTACTGCAGCTATTATTATTATTATTATTATATCAATCAATCGTACTGATCTGCATTTAGGGCAGTCGCCCAGGTGGCAGATTCCCTATCTGTTGCACCCTAGCCTTTTCCTAAATGATTTCAAAGAAATTGGAAATTTATTGAATATCTCCCTTGGTAAGTTATTCCAATCCCTAACTCCCCTTCCTATAAATGAATATTTGCCCCAGTTTGTCCTCTTGAATTCCAACTTTATCTTCATATTGTGATCTTTCCTACTTTTATATATGCCATTCCAACCTATTCGTCTACTAATGTCATTCCACGCCATCTCTCCGCTGACAGCTCGGAACATACCACTTAGTCGAGCAGCTCTTCTTCTTTCTCTCAATTCTTCCCAACCCAAACATTGCAACATTTTTGTAACGCTACTCTTTTGTCGGAAATCACCCAGAACAAATCGAGCTGCTTTTCTTTGGATTTTTTCCAGTTCTTGAATCAGGTAATCCTGGTGAGGGTCCCATACACTGGAACCATACTCTAGTTGGGGTCTTACCAGAGACTTATATGCACTTATATTATCTTCGTACACTTCATCTACACAAAACACATCACACTACCATCCACCACAGAAACACGTAATACTGATGACGTCCCACCACACAGCGTTGGCGTCAGGAAGAATATTCAGTCGTAAAACTAGACTAACTACGGTACGGGCTGACTAATAAATTTAGTAACAGAACAGGAATAATAATAGCAATAATAATGTTACTTTCGCCCTGTGGGTGGGGCCGGTAGAATACACTCAAGGTATCTCTAGCCTGCCGTAACGACCAAAAGGGGTCCCAGAGGCTTTTATTTTTGTAGCATTTTTGAGCCTGACATTGCTTCGAGTTATTTGTGTCAGGCTACTCGCTTTCATATTTCTTATCCGACCTCCCTTGGTCAATTTTTGTTCTTTTTCTGTCCCGACGTTATTAGGTTTCCGAGACCTGGGGAGTCTTTCATTTTCAAGCCCTTTATGGTGCTTGTATTCCTTTGGCCAACACTGTGATAGTACATATATCACACCCCCGAATTATATGTAGAAGTTAGAGATATTATTGTCAGTAATCGATTTATTATTATTATCATTATTATTATCAGTATTTCATTTGAATATTTTGTGATTTATATTTGTAAGCTGGACGATATCCACATATGTAGGTATGAGTAATTTGTTTTGCACGAGTGGGAAAACATTGCTTTAATAACCCTGGTACTTTGGATGAGTCATGTGGCTACCCCAGTGTTTGTTGTGATGTACTTGTGTCGGGATATTCCATGAGTCATGTACATATCCCAGCCTGATGAGATGAGCTTGTTGTTGTATTAGGGAAGTTCGTTGACTCATGTAATAAACCCCAGAGTTTGTTTATCTCTTCGAAGCAAGGAGAAGTTCAGGGCTTGGTCTTGACTAGACATCACTCATGATTGGCGGGCTAGCACCAATCCAGACGTATCATCTGAGAGGAGGGGGATGTTGATGTCTATAAAGGTTGATCATACGGCGGCAACCGAGGACATTGTAAAGGAACGAGAAGGAAGATAACTACTACAACTACAAGCAGTAACACTGTATGAAGGAACGACAACTGACACACTGTACGGGAAGGAAGTGGTGCTGATACACGGTACTCGAGTGACACGGCTGCAATGGACTGGACTTCAAACGTTCGTGGAGCGTAGTCTGGTTATGTTCGTGGAAAGTGGCTGATCAACAAATTGTGGAGGGCGTACGCATTAAGTGTTGTTAGTACTTGTGGAGGTCTGGCCTTATATGTTGGTGAAAGCTATCTCAGACTTTCCATAATTTATGTTGAGGGTCGACAGACGTGTGTATATATCTTTACAACAAGTGTTAATGTTGTAACCAAGGTTGAGATTTACAAAACACAACTTTATTATTCGCTTCAAATGCAAAATACACTATTTACACAAATAAAACTGAAATTTAACTTGAAGCAAAATGAATTAGGAATCTTGAGAAAGAGTCTATCTTTTGTACACTATATACAAGTTTGCAGTATTTACATCCACTACTATCTCGAAAGATAGTCCTTGTGATATGAAAAGTCGATAGTCGAAAACTATCAGAAGTACTGACATAAATGTTTTGGAAAGTCCTTCCTTGCTGAGTTCATAAAAGCAAGTTCAATGTTGGAAGAATTCTTACTTGGCGAAACCAAGGGAGCTTGCATTAATTAGGGAAATATAACGGTATGTAATAGTACGACTGGATATGGGCAGCGGAATGGGAAAGAGGAGCGGTGACCAGAGGTGAGACCTCGTACTGCCAGAAATTCAGTCCACCTGGCCGAAGCACATTTTCAAGAGGAGTAGCCTCCGTGCTCGACGTAGGGTGTATTCTGGAGCTGGACACCGGGGCAAGTGGGCATCAGGACAGGCTGGGAGTTCCTCTTTATAGTACACACACGACGGTCCAGGCACGCGCACTGAGGGCTGCGCGTCAAGGCTAGAAGAATGACACCTGGCGCGCGTGTAGCTGGCTGGCGGAGCGAGAAGGGAGCGCCGGACATACAACAGTTAAAATATGTGAACACAGTATTACAAGGTACAGTATCTGTGTGATGTGATAACTGCCGACTATGAGAATCGGTAAGTCGAATTGATATAGAGACAGTGAAGGGTATTTATCTTCATACATGTGCATTGTTCATCGGACTATCTACAAATGGTAGCTTAGTTCTCGCTTGCGTTTTCCCACTGTTTTCATTATTATTATTGTTGTTGTAAATATGGAGTCTTCCAGCAATATTTTATGTGTTGTGTAATTTTGTGTGTTGATGAGGTGCTCATACACGGATTTTGTTAAGAATATAGTTAGCTATTTTAGAATCAGTGGAGTTATTGATGAACCTAGGTGCAGTTCCTACCTATTTAGTCGTTTTCAGGAGGTTAGGTAACGCCTGCAGCAGATGTACCAGTACGCAGCATTATGTACACGCCCTGGGATATAAAGTTTATCATGCTCTATCAAAATTCGAGGGATCCATTCAGGTGAACTCTGGCGCCCATACTACCCCATTTCGGTTAATTATGTTTATTAATTTTATTACGTTTTTGAGTAATTTTATTTATTTACATATTTTTATTCATGATTTATTTATCAGTATCATCAAAGAGTTACAACACATTCATTCTAAGCATTGCTGGTACTTTTCATATTTTGCTTGGGATGTTCGCCCAGTTATACTTTTCCTTGAATCAATAGAAACTTGATAAACTGCATTCCTTTAGACCATTTACAAATGAAACTGACCAATGAAAGGGTGATGTAGCCCTACATGAAACACACGCATTAGTGTAAGTAACCACTAAACACACACTTTCCTTGAAATAAAGTATACCGGAGATTCAAATTTTGCACAATGAGTGATGATATTACATTGACAATAATAGTTTGTTTGTAGATACGATAATAAGCTTTTGGGCTTTTTTTCCACAGGGAACTTTGCTCTGCGTCTTGAAAAGATAATCTCGTCTGTTCACGAGCAAGACTTCTCTAAAAATGAATGAAGGTTTGAATCACTTGATCTTAAGAGTTGTCTATACCAGTGGCGAAGCTAGCTATATTACTTGGGGAGTCTAAGAATATTGTTCAAGCTTACCTTAAATTCTTTTATACAGCAAGTGTATGCGGCGCTCCTTTCTCTCTGCAAATGCATCAATGACACGGTCCCTGAAGCTCTGATTATTTGACAGTTCGTGCAATAGAGATTTCTCTATCGCAAGTGTACTTGTTCACTTTCGAAAAAATGGTACATCTTCAGGAGTTGTTTCATTTTCATTGAGGGAAAACTTGTGTTGTAAGCCTTAAATTGATTCTCATCCAATAATTCTGCAAAATGGAAGTTTTCAAAGTCACAGAACCGTATTTCCATCTGTACCACGGTGGTATCAATTATTTCATATGCTAATGCTGTGAGGGTTGGCACTACAAATGATTCCGTTGCCATTGCGGTATTGAGAGCTTTGCTGGTGTCTATGCATTCATTCACTGTTTCTTCATTTCTCACATTTTTTAAGTTATTTATGGTTTGCTTTATCTCATGGTTGCAGATATTTACATTAGATGTGCATTTTGCTTGCAGCACCTTGAATAAATGATCCGTGTAGCAAAATATCTTGTTGAAGACGCACAACAGGAAGAGGAAATTAGGGTCATCTAATCTCTTAACCAGTCCCATAGCAACATCAACAGATTCGCCATCCCATTCTTCATCTTTATCAACAATGTGTGTAAGAGCTTCTTTCAAGTCCTTGAAATGGGATGCTATTGTTGGTGTTGCTCTGGAGTGGAAGTTCTAACGTGTCGTACATGCCGGGGAAGTTTAAAGCCTTTATCTCTTAGGACTTGAGTTCTCTTTGATGACTTGCTGAAATATGTATGGAAGGCAGTCAAATCATAAGTAAAGAGACGCACTTTCTTTATAGCTTTTGCTCCATACAAGAGTACCAAATTAAGCTTATGTGCATAGCAATGTATAAACATTGCATGTGGGCAAACTTGCTTTACGATAGTTTGAACACCCCCTGTAGAACCCGCCATTACGGAAGCCCCGTCGTAAGTCTGACATATTAACTTCTTTTCTACGCCCCATTTTCGTAAGACATTCAATATTACGGCTGACAGTCCAGTGGCACTTATCTTTTGAGACGTCGTAGAACCCCACAAACCTCTCGTGAACGTTATAACCAACACAATACCGAAATATAATGTTCATCTGATTCTGACAAGATATATCTAATGTTTCATCCGCCTGAACTGATACAAATTCACAAATAGAAATTTCTTTCTGAATCTATTCATTCATCACTTGAGTTACACAGTCAATAAGTTCATTCTGAATGTCACTCGAAGTTCCTTTAAATCCTGAAGTTGCTCCCAGATGCTCTCTCATGAATTGTTCTTCTTGTGCTAGCAATTCCAAGGTCTCGAGGTAGTTACCTTTATTTACGGAGTCACTACTCTCGTCATGCCCACGGAATGGAAGTTCTTGTTTTCCGAGAAAACACACCACTTGAACTAACCTGCCAAGAACCCGTCTATTATGATTTACTAACTCATTATGCTTTAGAGCTGCAAGACGAGCCGCTTCTGATATCGCATGAACTATTCTACTCCTGCCGAGAAGAAGAAAACGCTCACTGTTCTGAATATGTCTTTTTGAAATCTGGTGTTTACGTGCTCTTCTATGAAATTTTTTTAGGGTACTGATGCCACCCTCATTCCATTCACTATCACCTCCAAATAATATGCAAATGTAACAATAAAACCTACAATCTGTCACATTTGCTGTAAGTCATGTATAATCCTTATACCATTGGGACTGGAAAGTTCTTATTTGGTTTCCATCCTTTTGCACAATTTTCAATAATGGCTGAGGCCGCTTGTCTTTCAGGGCACATTTTTCTTCGAAAGACAAAGAAGAAAATGGAGTTCGAAGCAAGTATGTAATAAGATCATTACTTTCATTCATTATACACAGATTTAAAAAATACTGGCAACTCTTCACTAATAATAAGTTGTAAACTTCACAGATCAACAGACCAGAACGTAAACATTAACTCGTAACTCGCGACTTGGAGACTAGACTCCCAGCTAGGTTTCAAAGCGAGCACTTACCGCTGCATGACGTCATCCGTTGTCATAGCAACCAGTACAAGCCCCGCCCGCTAGCAGAAAGGTAAGAGTCTGGCTGAAGCCAGACTCAACGGCTAGGCTCAGTGCTCTGCGAGTAGCGCGGCAGATCGGAGAGCCGTGAAGTCTATAAGTTTATTAGACATAATTTTCGTGCCTTACATCAATAATTTATTCGTATTTCGTCTGGGGAATCTGAGACTCTTAGATTCCCCCCAAGCTTCGCCACTGGTCTATACTAAGTGGTACTCTCGTTCGCCACTAGATGGCTCCCTGTGCGCAGTGTGGACCATCTCGTGATGAGAAGAATACGAATTTGGAAATAATCGGAAAGAAATAATAAAAGTGAAAGGACACCTATATAAATCCTTAATGGCTGGCAACCACGTAGGCCTATTACGTAGGTGACAGAGAGTGTCCCTATTGAAATACGTATTTCCACAGCTTCCCGTGTAATTCCAGACCTGTAGTGTTTAGTGTAAGAGCTCGAACATCGGGTCGGCGGATGCAGGGTGAGTCTGGGCCCACACGTGGCCACCACTGGTCCGTGGTCCGACAGCTCTGCACTCTGACCGGCCAACCGAGCAGAGGAGAGATGGCCACGGCTCTACCGTGGCTCTACGCCCCTGTATTCGGGAGACGGAGAGGGACTGGTTCCCACCTTCGGCTTTGAAAATTGTTTTCCGTGGTTTTCCATTCTCCTGCACTCAGGTGAATGCCGAGACAGTTCCTAGTATAGGCAGCTAACGCCTACCCCCTCACTTTCTCCAAGTATCTCCTGGTCTGAGAGATGCTGTAACCGTCTAAGAGCTCACCTCCTTCTTCAAGGAAGGAATGAAAACATGTTAGTAGGAGTCGCACATCTTGGAACGCGACATAGAACGTGCTCACCTATTGCTGATTTGTCTGGCAGGTTGAGACAGATATTACATTGGTGTTCCTCGATACGAGTACCAATGGAACCGGAATGTTTGGCCATTGTATACCTAGCCGCAAGTACAGGGAAATGTGTACACCCCAGGGTGTATTTTGTATGGCGTGTTACTAAGAGTGGTGCAGCCTTTGTAAGGCACACCCTTCAAGGATGACGGGCACCATAAGTGCAATGTACCGTTAAAAAAAATAAGGAAACAATGATCTTGCACGGAGAAACTTTATTTTACTGGCACATAAAAGAATACATAGTAGTACACAACATACTCACATACACTCTCACATACTCATTATTCTTATCCAAACTCTTGTTCCTCTACATCAAAACATCGATTTTGTCAAGACAGAAATCTGCTTCCAGTTTCTGAAGCCACGTCATGACGATCCGAAGAGATGGAAATCACTGGAGGCCTGGTCGGACGGTCATCGCTCAGCCCAGCTCGACAAGGTTTGCCTTTTTCTAAGTGAGATAAAGAGAATATAACTGTGTTAGTATGTGTCTTTTTGGAGGGGGGGGGGGGGTGAGTGCCGTGAGGCTCCGCCCCGCCTCACAGCCCGTGGTGACCTACCTGTTTGGACAAATGATCGACAAGCGAGTACTAACGCAGGAACATAGCCTAGTACAAGAGTACAGAATAACTTGAGGTGCAAAGGCTAGTCTTCTGCCAGCTACTTCCACCCCTCCGTAAAGGAGAAGTTATGAGAAACCTCCCTAAACCCACCAGGCAATCCCATATCTCCTTTCGGCACTGGTTACCCTGTCGCGGTCATACCAAGACATTCCCGGCGCTAGACCACTGCCGCTCAAGAGCCACTGTCACCCCCGGTCCATGGCCGCCTGCAAGGCTTTCAAGGTAGAAAACGGAAAATATATTAAATTAAAGAAGAAATTTTGACGCGCGGTCGAGAGAGAATTAATAAATAAAATGTAGTCTTGCAAACGACCATGCGGATGGCCAGTAATGCGAAAGCTCTTCCCAAAGGAGCTACTTCGCATACCCCCTTCAAATTAGGATATTATAACAGCCAGCACTTATAACATTAAGGACGGACCGCATAGAGAATGTGGTGCCGCACCATTGTTGTCATAGCGGTGGCGGTGCACGTACAACTGGACAATCATCCTCCGATAACATTAATCAGAGGGGAGGGGGAGTAGAGGGACTCCGACAATTAGAAAAATGAAGGTATCAGCCAAAGAAACACAAAGTCCACTACGGGCATGGAAATGAAAGACCCCCTAGGCCTCGTGACCTAATACCGTCGGGGTCTGAAATGAACAAGAGTTGATCAACTGAGGTCGGGTAGGACAGATGAAACACACGCTCCCAAGTTAAGAGTCCCTGGAGCCCCTGAGCCCCTTTTAGTCGCCTCTTACGTCAGGCAGGAGATATCGTGGGTGTTATTCTACTGCCCCCACCCACAAGGCAAATTAAAGTATATTAAAGCTCTCCCACAAACTTTACGTCTGGTAAGGAGAGAAATAACTGGCATGGCGAGCATCACATCTCTACTAGCATTCATCTCTGGTCTTCTGGAGGTAATTCCCCGTAATATTAAGGGGCTGATACACCTGGAAATATGACTTTTTTATTTTTTTATCTCGAATGAAAGAATACACATTTATTTACCTAAATCTGAAGTTTTATAGCGAAATTTCCAATTTAGACCAAGATATTTCGATTTAAATTCATGCATGTACTGAACTGTCCGCTGTTTGGGCGTGGCATTTGTGCGTTCCACCAATTTTTACTGTTTCGGGAAGGCATCAGGATTATTTAATAATTATCCTTTGAATCGGACATGATAGTCTGGGCTTGTCTTGTTTTGTTATTCTGTGCCTGTAACCTAAGCATGAGGTTTTGTTTTGAATCGTGTCAAGTTTGTAAGACTCAGACAAAAGAAAAAGAAGATGGCTGGCATAAAATTAGAAGATGGTAAGGGTGTTGGTGGTGCGGGTCGTCTCACTACTGATATCATCGACAAGCTGTAGTGTCATTAAGGCAATGCCATGAGGGAATATAAAGTCAAATTGGAAGACATGAGGAAGGCTACATGGGCTAAATGGTATCATGAAGTCTCTACTGACATTGACCCTCAAAATTAATGTTGTCCAAAAAGTTCAAGATCATGGTGTGGCTGGTGTCAAGCTCTGGAAAATAGAACTGAGAAGGAGTATAGGCACCCTCACCCAATTCCAATGCCTGTAATGAAGACAATGAAGTCAAAATTCCAAGACCTTGCTACTACCGACCTCCTAAGGAGATGTCTGAAAGGTCGGACTCAAAATGGTAATGAGTCCTTTAACAACAAAGTATGGACTGTTTGCTCTAAAAACTCAAATTCAGGGAGGATATTTGTGAAAATATCAGGTGATGGAGCTGTGTATTCTTTTAATGATGGTAATAAAATTAAACTGGAAGTGCTAGAATGTTTAGGCTTCATTGTTGGGAAATGTGCAACATCTGTTCTCTCTGAACGAGATGTTCTTCGGGTCAAATTTGCTGATAAACGGCTTCGAGAGTCTTCAAAGGAGGTACAAAGGACAAGAAGGAGGTTGAGGATGGAAGAATATGGTAATAACATGAAGATAGAGGGCACTGAATGTGCGCCAGGTGTCTTCTAGTGTTATGTGTAAGTGGAAATGTATAATTATACTATGTACAGAGCCATTTTCCCAAAAGTTTAATTTTTCACACAAAAAACGCAATAAGTCAAGAACTAATGGTCCAAAGATGCATAAAATTTGGAATTCCCTTTGTTGGAACTAAGTTATAGAGGATGAACCTCAATTATTGAAGTCCTCTGAAAAATATGCTCAGTGCATCTAAAACATCATGTGAAATTTTTATTTTTAAATATTCAAATTAAATACCTATAAAAGCGTAACTTATTCTTCAACTAAGTTCAAAGAGGTCTATCCTGGGTAATTTAGTGTTGTCTTTAAGGAAAAACATAGTTTGTGCCAATCACACTGATAGTTTTCAAAAAATGTTTTTTGTATCATTTGAGAAATATTTTTTAAATATTTTAATCTGCAAATTTTATTACACTTGTGTACATTGAATTTCAAAAGTTTATACATCTAATGAAAGCCCAGCATTTGCACTATAAGTGCACAAAGTTTAATTCAAACCCCTGTTATAGTTCCATAGGTATATAGTAATTTACAAAATGCATGCATTCCAGGTGTATCAGCCCCCTTAACGTTGTTACTACTGGTTGTTTGACTAGAAACTAACAAATAGTACAAGGCAATGTATATTGCGGAAATACAATATCAACAAAGGTTACAGATTTCTCCACATGGTTATGAGAGTATTTAGAGGGTGTAGTAAGGATGTAAGGAGAGGGCGTGTAAGTCCCTGGCAAGACCCCAACTAAAGTATGGTTCCAGTCTATGGGATTCTCAGCAGGACTACTTGATACGAGAACTGGAAATGATTCAAAGAAAGCTGCACGATTTGTCTGGGTGTTTTCCGACAAAGGAGTAGTATTACGAAAATGTCACAAACTTTGGGCTGGGAAGACTTGGAAGTAAGGGGACGAGATGCTCGACTACGTGGTATGTTTCGAACTGTCAGTGGAGAGTTCGCGTGGAATTATACAACAAGTAGACGAATAAGCTTGAGCGGTGTTTTGTATGAAGATCAAGTTGGAATTCAAGAGGAAAGTGGGGCAAATATTCGTTTATAGGAGGAGGAGTTAGGGATTGGAATAATTTACCAAGGGAGATGTTCGATAAATTTCCAAATTCTTTTCAATTATTTAACAAAAGACTAGTGGATGTGCCACCTGGACGACTACCCTAAATGCAGATCAGTGGCGATTGATTGATTGATTGATTGATTGATTGATTGATTGATTGATTGATTGATTGATTGATTGATTGATTGATTGATTGATTGATTGATTGATTGATTGATTGATTGATTGATTGATTGATTGATTGATTGATCAGTGGCTTATGCTGGGATCAAGACGTGGGCTACCAGTAGACTTAGGTTACCCCTTTTCGATGGTAGGTTTAGTGAACGCCAAGCCTTCAGCGTTTTGAGCTGCAGCCAATAGCCAACGGAGACGCCTGTTGTGTTGTGAAATCTGCTTCACAAGCTATTGCCCTGGCCTCTGCTGCTGCCAATGCTCAACCCCTGATCAGTGGAGATGGTAGCCGAAGGTTTAGCAAATTAAAGTCCGGTTTTGTGGCTAAATGGATAAAGTGCTTGCCTTTGGTCCGATGGCCCTGGATCAATTTTCAGAATCAATCTCCTCACACTGTTATATCCCCTGGCTTGGGAACTGGGTGCTTATGACGTCTTCGCCATTCATTTTATCCTCATTACGACACCACCAACCCTACACAGATGCCATGCACTATTATTATTATTATTATTATTATTATTATTATTATTATTATTATTATTATTATTATTATTATTATTATTGAATACAAATGCTGAATATTACAGCGGTCGTACCCATCGTTCACTGGTTTATTAGCTTCCTCGGGAGATCAGTGGTGGTGCCTGACCCATTATCTGGGCCGATGACCTTCGATGTTAGGCCCCTTTAAATAACAAGCAAGCATGACCCATGATTTCGGGTTCGATTCCAACCGAAAAAGAGAACCGGAAAGATTACATTTCATTTTAGCAGTTGTAACTATAAAAATAAAACTATATCGCTCCTATAACAGCAGCCCTGCAATGTGTCTTCCTACAAGGATGTAGAAGGAAACAGGAGTGAAATACCATCACTCTGTTATCTATATGAAGTCAGAAGTATGAGATGAGGAAGTATATACGATGAATAACGCATGGTTGATAGTAGTGGCGATCTGTCGGACCAAAGCCTAGCACACCTATACCCCCCCCCCCCAGTCCCGTTCCTAACCGATATACAGCAGCAAGCCGCCATGGAAGAGGGACGAGAGTCTGGCCTGCGAAATCCGATACTTAGCTCTCAGAAATACGTGCGACGTTTTTTTTTCTCACTGCTTTCAAGTTTTGTAAATGGAACAATGTGTCAGTGCTTACATTATAATGTGCTTTAGACTTCCATCGTTCTCAGTTGAGGTTTGGGCTTTACCGATAGCCTTGGTAGCCTTCAGTATACGCCACTGCTGAAGAGGATTTGTTTCTTTTTGTCATTATTCTTTAGAATCTTCTTCTTTAGAACCTTTTGTGACTTTCGATACTCCCGCTCCTCTTTTCCCTTTTGTTTTAATTCTTCTTAACTTTTAGCCAAATTATTTTTATTAAAGAGCTATCGCCACACTTGTAGTTTTAAGAACTCAATCAGAATCTACATCATACTCGCCCGGTTCATTGTCAACATCCATGTTAGCAAGTTCAATGTCCATAGGCACAGTACCTGGAACCATATGCTGATCACTAGATGAGCTACTTGTGGCATGTTTTTCATCTGGAACTTGCAGGGTTGATGGTGCTTGGGAGAATGCTGAAAGTTGAGCTTTATGAATTTCTTCTAACACAACATCAACATTCACTCCTTTGTCGGAAAGTTTCTTTTTTAGGGTATTGATTACAAGTACGGCGGACTTGAAACAATGATCCTGCAGTTCTGCCGCAGAATTTGATACTGTGCCACGATTCATCACTTCCAATTGTACCTGTCCAAGGCTTCAGTACATAAACAATTTTCCGTTGTTCATAAATATAATGTTAGAATGGAGCACCTCCGGTGAGCTTCGAACTTGGCCCGGTTGTCGAAGTCTCACCCTCTCCTACTAGAATGGTTCGCTAGCTGAGTCGGTGGGCATTATCGGGCTGACTGGATCGTCCGATAGGGCGGTGATCTTCTAATAATTTTTATAGCAGGGGAATATTAATTATGAGAGGAATACTAGTTCATTACTAATGAGAAGAGTCACAATATCTTGCATAACAATTTTACTATACTAGTGAAACACATCTTATTAGCATGGATATGCCATACAACAACTTTACATATGGTATTGAAGGTGATTTTGACGTTTAAATGTTCGGTAGTCTTTCTCTACACTTAATTATACGTACAATTATTCAAACTTAAGAGGCGTTCCCTCTTGAACTATTTACACTGTATCAGACTTAGAGAGGCGCTTCCTCTCGAACTATTTCACTCTATATTTACACTTATCACTTTACACACATATTTAATCAGTATGGCCATAGCCTGCTGTAATTCTGTTTACCTGCCGAGAATTAATATATTCAGATTATATCAAGTTATGATATAGGTCTACCAACATCGATGAACTGAAATATACGAAGGCAATGTGTACACTCCCAAGCCTTTGAAAGTCGTACCACAACATTTCCTTAAGTCAATCATTGCTGAATAGGCAATGTAATAAACACGATCATTTCTTTTTTTTTTTTTGCTATGTTGTTTAACGTCGCACCGACGCAGATATGTCTTATGGCGACGATGGGATAGGAAAGGTCTAGGAAGTGGACGGAAGCGGCCGTGGCCTTAATTAAGGTACAGCCCCGGCATTTGCCTGGTGTGAAAATGGGAAACCACGGAAAACCATCTTCAGGGCTGCCGACAGTGGGGCTCGAACCCACTATCTCCCGATTACTGGATACTGGCCGCACTTAAGCGACTGCAGCTATCGAGCTCGGTGACGATCATTTCATTGGGATTTCTATCAATACACATATCAGGACATTATTTACACAACGTTGCTACCTGTGGACAAGCATAGAGCGACTCAAATACCAGACATCATAGACAGAGTATCATAACACTACCTGTAAGAGATGGACAGGAACAAATGCACTTCAAACATACACAATGAGTCACAGATGGCCTAAGTCATCTGCTGCTGGCAACAATAAAATTTCACTGTCTCCTGGAATGGACCCTGGATCTTCTGAGACAGGGTACATCTAACCTGGAATTCCCTACACGCCGTAAATAATTAAGGAAATAAATTGGAGGGATCTTTCAATAATGCGTATTGGAAACTATGCGAAGTTGGCAATATTTAAATTGACGCACGTAATCGTTGTACCGAAAGGAATGAACCAGCTATTTGTATTATGTTCCCTTTCAGTAGAGAAAACACTTTCCTTCTCCCCTATAGACCGGCTCATAAATTACCCAACTGCGAGCCGTCCGTGTCCCACTTCCAAAGAGCGGGGCACTGGCCCTTCGCACACAATTGCTCCACGGCAAATAATCACATTTTATTTTACTTCTGGCCACAATGGCATCACATTAAATATCGGCTCTATGTCCGGCCGTAATCAACATATTCATAGCGCGGTATCCGCTTCGCGCATAGTAATAACAAATTCCAAGGGAACTTCACATTGTTACTTCATAATATCCATTAAGGCTACAACCTGCCTAGCCACCCTGTTCTTCCTCTCGATACCTCGAATACAATGCTACTTATTGATGAACTCCTGCCACACGGGTCCAAATTACCTCACGCACTCGCGAGCTAAATAATTCGACGAAATATACCCCACTGTCTCCATCCGTTGTTTCAGGTGCCTTAATTACTAATTAGGAGGAATCTCTACCATGTGAAGTGCACAAAAAGTGAATTACTGAAAAATCTTGATGACTCATATATGCTATGGAAAAGATGATAACTGGAGTGATTTTTACAGAATATTTAAGCCCTCTTTACTTGACAGCGCTTCACACTTAATTAATCTAAGGTCCTTATAATTACGTCATGCATTACCAAACCCTTATATGTAGAAGTAAAATATGGTTATTCCCTGTATTTCATAAAAACAAAAAAATGAAATAATTATTATTATTATCCCTCTGAAATAGCATATTGGCGATCTACATTATATCTGCATGCAAATTTACTTTATATTTACAATAGGAAACGACTTTCAAAGCTACTTAATATTTGGAAATGTACTCAGCCTTTCTGGATACCACGAAAACAGCTTTACAGGAGGTCACACCCATGAGTTTACTCGGAATCCATAACGTCTTCAGCGATATGAAGTTCTTTGGTGACCAACTGGCAAGTCACGAACATGATGGCTTGATCGCGTGCAAAGTTCCAGACGTTCTCTGCTACACCAGGTGAAATTCCGGCACACAGCTAGATGTCTCGTTCTCTCTGCTACACAGGCAAAATTCTGGCATACAGCTGGATGTCTCGTTCACTCCGACGTTCTTGTAGACTCCTTATGTAAATGAGGGGAAATTATCTCATGTGAATGAGTTAGTTTGTTACACATCACAATTTAAATACCTGGTTGGATCTGCTCAATGGCACAAGCATTCCAACCCAATGCCGGTAATGTCTCTGAAGCCCGACATTGTTCCCTTCTCACCTACCTATCCTTTTTATAGACAGCAGACAGCTATTCTAGGCCCTGAATACCCACTGGTTCACCTAAAAACGTCACTGGTTAGGGCACTACTGGGTTAAAACTCTCGTGTCACACGACAGTACTTCAGGCATACTCTATTTCACTCAGTCATGCGTAAGTCAAGCTCTCTACTGCGTTAGGGATTTATATAACGTGACACTGCCCTTAATTATGCCTACAATGAACCGTTCGTTCCCTTTCTTAATATTTCGTATTTATATCGAGTACACTCGCTCCACGCACTTAGTTGAATACGTGCCTATTTATGTTAATTTAGCCGTCTTACTTTGGGCATATTTGAGGTTCAACGCACGACCTCTTCGACACACGGACAGTGAACATTACGGTTCCGTACCGTTTCTATTATATTTGTTAGCGGCACACTGTACGCGCAAACAGCTTAATTAGATTGTGGTTATTTCCACATACATTCACAGACTTTAATACATCACTGCATTGCACTGCTCACTTTACAAAATTATTTCTTCATAAACGACTCTCACACAAATCACGACGAACTAGTAACGAACTGACGTTGAAATGAAAATGAACTGGTAGTGTCTGCTCTTCAGCTCCTTCCTATATAGGCGAGATGCCCTGGTACTAGCAGTGGGGGAAAAACACAACCCCTTCTCAAAAGGTGCTCCGCTAATACGCAACGTAGAGTGACGAACAGGATATCAAATTATAGCTCCTGCGTTCCCATTTTCACTGAATGAATATTATTAAAATAGCTTCGTAGACTCTCAAGCAATCATAAAATCGTCCTTTAGTCCCTGTCGGTGAATGATGACGAACACTAGGGGAATCCTTGAACTCGCTGCCACGGTTGGGGTCCAACATCTGGTAACCATTAAAACGAGCCCTTGTTACGGCGTAGTTACCGTTCTTTCAATTATGTAGAGCACTTCTCGGTCTCATAATGACGCGTAAAATTTCCTGATTCAAATGATTGTTTGCGTGTAATTCTCGGTCGAGTGTTTCGCGATTTATGTTGATTAGCAGGGGGAAAACAATTGAACTCGATGAGTTGGCAGTGGTGAATGAATGAGGGAAATGGGGTATAATGTTTGTTCTCACGTTGGATATACTCCCTGGGCTCGGCTAGTGACCTAGATTCTCTGTCACTTGATAACGCGTCTCTTTCTGTCTTGCTCGTGGTTGGAGTGAGAAAACTTCACGTACAAGCGCTCTTGCACCGCCTCGCTGCTAATTACCAGCAAGTAGAGTTGGGCCACGCGACTCTGGATACTGCCAATCGTATCCCGGAGCGGGTGTAAAAATTCTAACTTGGGCAGTTTTTATTGTAAAATGACGCGGAAAACGGCATATTTCATCTCCTGGGTATCATGACATACTATAAGTGACGTTGTGAACGGTCACACAATGTGTTTTGTATGCACTTGGTGTAGTCCAAAGCATCTGGATTAAATGGATACAGACCATATTTGCGAAATCTATTTTGTATCGCGCTTTTGAGTGCAGTATTTTCCATAACCTTAGACAGCAATGGACGAAACGTAGCTTTCGTCAACACCGAATTAATGTTTTCTGGACGAATTTGCCACTCTCGAACTGTATTTTTCCATTGCGACTTCAAAGGTTTGAAGACACTCACGTCAGCTGGTTGCATTATATGTGTAGTATTAGGTGGCAGTGCATAAAAGATTATGCCATTGTTGCTGCAATATTCACTAAGCACCAATGTTAGATGGGTTCGATGGCCATCTACCAGCGAAAGAACTGGCCTATTTATCTTGTTTTCATCAGTCCATTTACTGACACCATTTACAATATACTCGTAGAATATATCACTCTTCATCCATCCAGATTCGGACCGCTCAAGGAACCAGTCTGGTGGCATGCTCTCGATAACATCTCTTGGTAGTCTTACATATGGAAATACAACCATGGGTGCAACTGTTTTCCCACTTGTAGTAAATACTAGCAGAACAGTGATGGTTTCTTTTGTATTTCCTAACTGAAGTTTATAAACATTCTTCCACCCTTTTGGTGTTTTAGGACACAAGCTAAAATTGGTCTCATCACCGTTCATTATTCTGTTAGGATCCGATAGAATTTCTTCACTATTGATGTCCTTCAAATACTTTTTAAGCTCCCGAAACCATTTTCGTATCACTTCTTCCGGTACTACAGCACGTCCTTTCGTGACACCGTCCGGAACAAGGTCTGCAAGAATATCATGCCGCCGGCAGAAGGAGGCATACCACTTCTTTCCTGGTCGTCCATGTGTAAATGGATTGAATCGGTTACCTTCCTTAATAATTCTTTGGACAGTGTTCAGAAGATCATCCCTTTTTCTTGCAAAACCACATTTGCTTCACCGAATCAACCAGTCTACCAACTACTTTTCCTCATCCTGGCTCAGTACGGTTTCGGCGCCCATTTTCCTTGGTCCTTCCGGAACTCGCCCATGTAATCTGTCTTGTAAAGTACCTCTTGCGAACACCATAACGACGACTGGCTTCTCTGACGCTTAATTTATGTTGCCGGATTGCAAATAAAGCATCCGTTAAGGCTTGCACTTCGTACTGATGAATTGGCAGTTTCACACTTGTAGATGGAATCATGGCTAAGAAATGATATAATGGATGCAGAAATTTTCTCACGGCACTGGAGTGTGTATCGTAGAGATAGGATTGGAAGGGTGGGAGGGGGAGTGTTCATTCTGGTGAAAGAAGAATTTGTAAGCTACGAAAAAGTTAAAGATGAGACACATGAAATTCTAGGTGTAAGGCTCATTTCTAAAGATAATAGGCAACTTGATATATTTGAAGTGTACAGATCGGGAAAGGGTAGCACTGACGCGGATTCGGAATTATTCGATAGGATAGTCAGCTATGTGGGAAACGACATGGAAAGAAATGTGATTGTAGCGGGAGATCTGAATTTGTCAGATGTCAATTGGGAAGGAAATGCGAACGACAGGAAGCATGCCCAACAAATGGCAAATAAGTTAATATGGGAAGGACAGCTGATTCAGAAAGTGATGGAACCAACCAGAGGGAAAAATATCCTGGATGTCGTGCTGATAAAACCAGATGAGCTCTATAGGGAAACTGGAGTAATAGATGGTATTAGTGATCATGAAGCTGTTTTTGTAGTAGTTAAAAATAAATGTGATAGAAAGGAAGGTCTTAAAAAAGTAGGACTGTTAGGCAGTACCAAATGGCTGATAAAGCAGGCATGAGGCAGTTTCTAAAAAGTAACTATGATCGGTGGAAAACGGTAAATAAAAATGTAAACTGACTCTGGGATGGGTTTAAAGAAATTGTTGAGGTTTGTACCTTTAAATGGTAAAGAATGGAATGGTAAAGACCCACCTTATTATAATAGAGAAATAAAGAGACTAAGAAGGAGGTGCAGACTGGAAAGAAATAGAGTTAGAAATGGCTGTGGAAGTAAGGAGAAATTGAAGGAACTTACTAGAAAATTGAATCTAGCAAAGAAGGCAGCTAAGGATAACATGATGGCAAGCATAATTGGCAGTCATACGAATTTTAGTGAAAAATGGAAGGGTATGTATAGGTATTTTAAGGCAGAAACAGGTTCCAAGAAGGGCATTCCATGAATAATTAATGAACAAGGGGAGTGTGTATGTGAGGATCTTCAAAAGGCAGAAGTATTCAGTCAGCAGTATGTAAAGATTGTTGGTTACAAGGATAATGTCGAGATAGAGGAGGAGACTAAGGCCAAAGAAATAATAAAATTTACATATGATAACAATGATATTTACAATAAGATACAAAAGTTGAAAACTAGAAACGCAGCTGGAAATGATCAGATTTCTGGGGATATACTAAAGACAATGGGTTGGGATATAGTACCATATCTGAAGTACTTATTTGATTATTGTTTGGTCAGAGGAGCTATACCAGATGAATGGAGAGTTGCTATAGTAGCCCCTGTGTATAAAGGAAAGGGTGATAGACATAAAGCTGAAAATTACAGGCCAGTAAGTTTGACATGCATTGTATGTAAGCTTTGGGAAGGCATTCTTTCTGATTATATTAGACATGTTTGTGAAATTAATAACTGGTTCGATAGAAGGCAATTCGGTTTTAGAAAAGGTTATTCCACTGAAGCTCAACTTGTAGGATTCCAGCAGGATATAGCAGATATCTTGGATTCTGGAGGTCAGATGGACTGTATCGCGATTGACCTGTCTAAAGCATTTGATAGGGTGGATCATGGGAGACTACTGGCAAAAATGAGTGCAATTGGACTAGACAAAAGAGTGACTGAATGGGTTGCTATATTTCTAGAAAATAGATCTCAGAGAATTAGAGTAGGTGAAGCTTTATCTGACCCTGTAATAATTAAGAGGGGAATTCCTCAAGGCAGTATTATTGGACCTTTATGTTTTCTTATATATATCAATGATATGTGTAAAGAAGTGGAATCAGAGATAAGGCTGTTTGCAGATGATGTTATTCTGTACAGAGTAATAAATAAGTTACAAGATTGTGAGCGGCTGCAGGGTGACCTCGATAGTATTGTGAGATGGACGGTGGACAATGGTATAATGATAAACGGGGTTAAAAGTCAGGTTGTGAGTTTCACAAATAGGAAAAGTCCTCTCAGTTTTAATTACTGCATTGATGGGGTGAAAGTCCCTTTTGGGGATCATTGAAAGTACCTAGGTGTTAATATAAGAAAAGACCTTCATTGGGGTAATCACAAAAATACAATTGTTAATAAAGGGTACAGATCTCTGCACATGGTTATGAGGGTATTTAGGGGTTGTAGTAAGGATGTAAAGGAGAGGGCATATAAGTCTCTGGTAAGACCCCAACTAGAGTATGGTTCCAGTGTATGGGACCCTCACCAGGATTACCTGATTCAAGAACTGGAAAAAATCCAAAGAAAAGCAGCTCGATTTGTTCTGGGTGATTTCCGACAAAAGAGTAGCGTTACAAAAATGTTGCTATGTTTGGGTTGGGAAGAATTGAGAGAAAGAAGAAGAACTGCTCGACTAAGTGGTATGTTCCGAGCTGTCTGCGGAGAGATGGCGTGGAATGATATTAGTAGACGAATAAGTTTGAATGGCGTTTATAAAAGTAGGAAAGATCACAATATAAAGATAAAGTTGGAATTCAAGAGGACAAACTGGGGCAAATATTCATTTATAGGAAGGGGAGTTAGGGATTGGAATAACTTACCAAGGGAGATGTTCAATAAATTTCCAATTTCTTTGAAATCATTTAGGAAAAGGCTAGGAAAGCAACAGATAGGGAATCTGCCACCTGGGCGACTGCCCTAAATGCAGATCGGTATTGATTGATTGATTGATTGATTGATGGAGCCATGCGGAGTTCAGCATGTATCCTTATCTGCAAAATAACCGTTTATTCTTAAATCATTAGAGGCATGTTACTGATGGTAAGCTGTTTTATGGGCTTTACGGGATGGCTGACTACTAGTTCATGAGACACCAGTAGTCAGCCTTCTTTTTCTCTGCATGGCTGACTACCGGTACTGTTAAAATAGTGTTCCAGTGCAGGACAATAAGCGTCAAGTTCTAAGCTTTCACGGAATCGAAAATGGTCCTTAAACGCAATATAAGCCAGTACCGGTACTCAGTCAGCCAGAGTGACTACTGGTTTCTGTGTTTCAGTTCACTCTCCTATAGTCAGCCCCCTCGTAATACATAACCCTACTTCACTTAAACACATTTTAAAGGATTAATTGTGTATTTTAGAATATTTCAAAGTACCATAATATGATTCTAAGTGGTTGTGAAATGAAATAACGAAATATTGACCTTCATAAAATATCACTATGCGTTGTGCAATTATTCAAAACATCGTCACGCACAATCACCGCCTGCTACTGTAGCAAGACGTTGGAAGGATGACTACTACTTCATTTTTTTTTCTATTTTTTTTTTTCGGTAGAGGCCACTGTTGGCAAGGGAAGCATGACACGGAGGGCTGAGTCCTGGGAAACCAACAGAATGCGCTTGTATTGCCTGGTTTGTTTATTATTTTAATAAATACTCCATGATGGCTGAATACTGGTGAGCGGCTGAGAATAGAATCACCTACCCTAGAAATACTGTTCTTTGCAGAAAGACATTTCAATTGACACAATGGGTTATAAAAAATAAAGCGCTGGCGTTTGGAAATTTGGTAAAATACAATAAAAGGCTACAGTTGGGAACCATAATTGAATTAGTATTCAAAAGAAAGGCGAGTCCCTCAAGAGTAAGCCGCCTTTCCTGCATGCTGCGTATCCGCTAACCGAGAGCGCTATGTCTGGCACATCGTTCCTGCACGCCCGTAGAAAACCACCAACTTCCATGAATAGATATTCGGATTGAAAAAACAAAAATATACCCCATTAGAGTAAGTGATGATATGTTGTTCTCAAGCCTGTACACAAACGTTGTTGCGTGTGATGATACTCCAATTCACTCTCTGCAATTCAGCCTCATGAATTTTCAAATTTTCGGTGCCGGGCCGAGTGTCTCAGATGGTTGAGGCGCTGGCCTTCTAACCCCAATTTAGCAGGTTCGATCCTGGCTCAGTCTAGTGGTATTTGAAGGTGCTCAAATGCGTCAGCCTTGTGTCGGTAGATTTACTGGCAAGTAAATGAGCTCCTGCAAGACTAAATTCTCTCACCTCAGCGTTTCCGAAACCGTAGGCCTAAAAGTAGTTAGTGGGATGTTAAAGTCAATAACATTATTATTATTATTATTATTATTATTATTATTATTATTATTATTATTATTATTATTATTATTATTATTATTTTCCTGCCGCTTTTTCCCACACCTGTGGGGTCGCGGGTGCGAACTGCATCGCACATGTGGATCTGGCCCTGTTTTATGGCCGGATGCCCTTCCTAACGCCAACCCTCTATGGAGGGATGTAAGCACTATTGCGTGTTTCTGTGGTGGTTGGTAGCGTAGTGTGTTGTCTGAATATGATGAGGAGAGTGTTGGGACGGACATATACACCCAGTCCCCGAGCCAGAAGAATTAATCAGAAGCGATTAAAATCCCCGACCCGGCCGGGAATCGAACCCGGGACCCTCTGAACCGAAGGCCAGTACGCTGACCATTCAGCCAACGAGTCGGACTATTATTATTATTATTATTATTATTATTATTATTATTATTATTATTATTATTATTATTATTATTATTATTATTATTATTATTATTACGCATAAACCGGCTTCGGTGGTGGGGTCATGTGAGGCGAATGGAGGAGGATAGGTTACCTAGGAGAATAATGGACTCTGTTGTGGAGGGTAAGAGAAGTAGAGGGAGACCAAGATGACGATGGTTAGACTCTGTTTCTAACGATTTAAAGATAAGAGGTATAGAACTAAATGAGGCCACAACACTAGTTGCAAATCGAGGATTGTGGCGACGTTTAGTAAATTCTCAGAGGCTTGCAGACTGAACGCTGAAAGGCATAACAGTCTATAATGATAATGTATGTATGTAATGTATTACTATTATTATTATTATTATTATTATTATTATTATTATTGTTGTTGTTGTTGTTGTTGTTGCTGTACCACGAGGGTAAACCCGCCCCGTTCATTCAAAAGAAGCACCTTGAAGAACGCCATCTTCAATGTAAACTTGCAACAACTTGTGTAAGAAGTTTGGACTTAGATGTCTCTACCAAAAGAACGTATGTTATGCCCACTAGTATGAAGAGGAACTATTAAAATTCTAAAGATTTGTTATTTTAAGGTTTCTTAAACTGTGTTGATTGGTCTTTGTTTTTTTTTGGGGGGGGGGGGGAATCACAGTTGTCAACACTTCGATCTCCTTCTGCCAACTTCAAAATTAACCAATAAGAAATTTTGTATGTGTATTTTTCAACTAATCATTCTTTTGTACATATTTAATTATCCAATAAAAATTGCGGGTGTGTCGGGCCTTAACCCAGATCTTTCTAGAACCTTCCTCTCGGGTATAAAAGCTGGAAATTTCTCAAGCTAACTTGTCTTCTTGATCGTCCAGTTTACCGAGTATATGCTAATAGTGGAGGCTGGGGCGTTCCGCCCTTCATCGAACAGTCCAGCGCAGTAAGATAATGGCAGCTATTTAATAACTTGGTTCTGAAAGCTAGCAAGAGGGGAAGGTTTCCTATCTTTAATAATGTAACTTTAAACGGCGCCTCAGAAGAATAAGAAAATAAGTTACCAGCACCACGTTATGAATGAAGAAGTCCTGTGCAGAACTGGTCTGTGTAACTTGAACAAATCGTTGCCGAAAGAAGATTGCGATTTGCGAGCCACCAACCTCAAACATGTGCATAAGCTAGCAGTCTGAATGGATAACTAACAGCGTCTCTCATTTGCAGTCACCCCAAGGATGATCAGCTCTGCTACCTTCATAGCAGAGCAGATCAAGCTATGTCTATACACATCAGTCAGAAATGAAGTGTCTCTGCATTGTTTGCTCAGCTAGCCAAGCTTGTAGCTTAACCACAGTAGTGACAGTACTGTTCATACCACCAATACAATCTTCTCTGCATAAATAACAAAACCAACTTTCTTTGCTCATTCTTAGTTTTAATATCATTCACTCCATCTTTGGCAACATCTTTCATGGAAGGCACAGGCCATTTCCCTTTCTGAACTAGCTTTACACTGAAACATTTAAGAGCAGTGGTAACATTCCTGTCTCTTTCCCACTCATCTTCATGTCCTTTTACTGCTTTATTCTTCTCCTTGCCTTGAAACAATTCTCTAGTGACCTCAACTGCTTGGTAATTAAGGGCATTTTTGTCATTTGTTTTGTATTTTGTTTCTTTGCTTCAGCGGTATAAAGAATGTCTTGAAATGATGTTTCTAATGTTCCATCTTCCTCACTATACCCAGTGTAAAGTCATTAGATTCATCATGAAGAGAGAAGTTATCACTTGTTGTGGAGCTCGAATCACATGAATCTTATTGTTTTGAAACTATTTTTCAAACTGAACTGGCTGCTGTGCGAGCAATTGGGATGCACAATGTGATTGTAAAGGGGTTTCTTCTGTCTCTTCTCTCCTGGTGAGTTTGGAACGAGCAATTGCACACTCTGGGATAGCATTAGTGTCGAATAGATAAATTCCAGTAGCGCTAAACCCACCTCGTACATTAATAGACGTAGCAGCCCTGGGCCAAAACTTACTAAATACTTTTCCAAACATTCGTTTATTTAATGTATGGCCTTCAACACCTTTGTGCTTTGACTTGTAAACAAAACTTTATCATCCTGGAATGCTTCATAAGGCCAAACACAGATTTATTGAGTGGCTGTGCCCATAAGTGGTTGGTAGGCAAGCAGAAGAGGCTAATGCCACAATATCTGGTACTTCTACAATGTCTGCACCTAAATGCGATGATGCACTACGAAAGATTAGTAGCACATTCTCTTTGTGTTTAAATTTTGTGAAATGATGAATCCATTTGATAAAAGTTGCTGTGGTCACTGATCCTTTCTCAGTCATCTCAACCTTGGTGCCAGGTGGAAGGTTATCTATCCATTTGGGATTTAATCTCTTTGATTTAAAAAAATCGTAGGTGCTAAGACTTCGCCCAGTCTGTTCCCATACGAGACAATAGACATGTTTTCACTATGTTCTGGCATAGATAGTTTGCTGTTTGTGAAGAGCAAGTCTACAGCCTTTCTTCTTCATATAAAAGATCATCTGTTGCTTGTTGAGAAAGCCTAAGCAGCTCATTAACCCCTTATCAAAATAGTCCCTGACAATAATTTTGTTGAGCTTTGCAGCCCTACCAGGGTTCATTCATTGAGCCTTTATTCAAGATACTTCTCGAAACCAAAACCAAACCTCATGGCACAATTGTAATGATGTAGGCTGAGTGGACCTTGAACCAGCCCTCAGATCCAGATAAAAATCCCTGACTTGGCCAGGAAGCAAACCGAGGGCCTCCGGGTAAGAGGCAGGCATGCTCCCACTACACTGCAGGGCTGGCCAGATATTTATGAAAGACACTGCAAAATAGTTTCAACCATATTTGTCCAGGAAGCCTACTTAATTTGTTAATAGGGTTTTCAATATTATTCTGTTCACAAGACATGTAAACTGAGCGACAAATTACTGTGCTCTTTATTGGCATGCCTATCTCTGCTAGTCTGAATATACTTTTGCAAAGATCCTGTTCTTATATACCCTCTTCTCTACATCCTAACTACAACCCCTAAATACCCTCATAACCATATGAAGAGATTTGTAACCTTTATTTACAATCCTGTTCTGCGAAAGTTTGGAAAGGCCACTGGGAATCTTCAACAGACTTGTCTCTTCACAATGTATTTTCTGGTGCGCAAATTATTAGTGGATTCCATCTACTGCACAGGCAGTGGGTCACTCTTAACAGAGTGGAGACAGGCCACTCTACAAGTCGAATTGCATAACGTCACCGGAATGCGATTGTGGTGCCCCACAGCAAACCATCGCTCACATCATTGGCAGTGGTAAGCTACATGCTTACTCAGGTAGCAGGGCTGACTTCTTTATACCATCAGAGACAGTATCAGAGTGGTTGAAAGAGCTGGACATCCTTATATGAAATATTGTTTTCTTGTTATTGTAATATATTCAATTGTATATATGTAGAATATATTGTACATGTAGAATATGTTTTGAGTAGTTTTATCTCTGCTACCATATAAATACACCTGTGAAAACAGTAGGTGAATGAGAAAGCCAAAATTATTATATTAGTTCAATTGTGGACTATATTACTTTCCTCTACACAAATCTACTTACACTAGAATGAATTCAAATATATTACCATTTCCTGTCTATAAAGTACTACAAGTGTTTATTCCCCCCCTCCCCTGCCATTTCGTGAATGAGATGGATTTTGCAGAAAATTGCTTCTAGTATTTTGGTAACACCTAGTTTATTATAAGAGAGAAATAAATAGATTAAAAAGGATGTGCAGGTTAGAAAGGAACAGAGTTAGGAATTTAGCAAAAAGGTCAGCTAAGAAGAACATGATGACAAATGTAATTGGCAGTCATATGAATTTTAGGGGAAAATGGAAGGCTATGTGTACTTTTAGGCAGCAGCAGGTTCCAGGAAGGATATTCCAGGGATCATTAATGAACAAGGGGAGTTCATATGGTGGGAATTTAGACTTACAGAAGGCAGAATTATTCAGTCAGCAGTATGTAAAGATAGTTGGATATAAGGAAAGTATCCAGGTAGAGGAGGTTACAAATATTGGCACTGTACTGAAATTTACCTATGATAATAAAGTTGTTTACAAAAAGGTAGAGGAGTTGAAAGCTAGAAAAGCAGCTGGGATTGATAAGATTTCTGGGGATGTACCAAAAGCAATGGGTTGAGATATAATGTCATATCTAAAATGTGATTACTGTTTCCAAGAGCTATACTAAATGAATTGAGAGTAGCTATAGTAGCCCCAGTGTACAAAGGAAAGGATGATAAACATAAAGGAGATAATTACAGGACAGTGAGCTTGGTATGTATTGCTTGTAAGCTCTGGGATCCATCACTTGAAGACCCAACAGCAAACAAGCAGAGGAGAAACCTCTCACTTTGGTTCCCAACAGTTGTGGAGGCAGATAAGGTCATGTCAGACGGACTGGCTGTGAAAGCGCTACTCATTCATAACTGGAGTCTGCGGCAGTCAGTTGCAATCTTGGTGCCTAACCCTGCACGTCTCATCCCACATGTGCCGCAGGATATGGCTTCAAGACCATAGTGTGAGGGTCACTTCCTGGCAAGTCGGGATCCTCCTTAAACAAATCCATGCCAGTGGCACTTTTCCTGCTATTCTTCACTTTGATCAAGTCCAACAGCGATGGGGCAAGGATGCTGGAGGCAAGTTTAGAGTAAAATGGGAGCCACTAGTCCGGACCTGCACGTTGGTGGCAGATGTATGATGGTCGTCTTCATGAGACCCGGTCGCTACTCAAGAATTGGGCCCTGCATCTGTGTCCTGGAAAACCTATTTAGGATCACTGCTGCCCACCCCAAATGGGGAAGTCCCTAGAAAACTTGGGCTAAACATCGGAAGTCACCCTTTCGCCTGGCTGGGCAGCCACGCCCAGCGGGTAAACCCACACGCGGTCGAAATATGGCAGATGAATGTAAAATTATAATTGGATCCTGGAATGTCAGAACATTGCTTGATAACGACAACAGTGACAGACTGGAGAGAAGAACAGTTCTTATCACCCATGAGCTTGCTAGACTAAAGACAGATGTAGCTGCACTGAGCGAAACTAGACTATCAGATGAAGGGAAGATTGTTGAGTCTGGATCGGGTTATACCATCTTTCAGAAAGGGAAGGAAGATGGAGAGAGCCATATTCATGGGAATGGATTCACAGTTAAGACAAAAGTGATAAATGATCATCAGCTCACACCCATTGCATTCAGTGAAAGGCTCATGTTACTCCGTTTACCACTCTCCGGAGATAGGTTCATCACATTCATCTCTGCATATGCCACCACCGTGAAAGCCGATGAAGAAACTAAGAACCATTTCTACCACCAGCTGAACTCTATCATCACCAAGATAGCACCATCAGACAAACAGCTACTGCTTGGAGACTTCAATGCCAGAATGGGAAGGGATAATTGGTTGTGGGGAAGTGCAATGGGCAAACATGGTATTGGTATTTGCAATGCCAATGGTCTGCTACATCTCAGCCTGTGTGCAGAACACAGGCTGTTCATCACTAACACTCAGTTTTGCCTACCTGACCGTTTCAAGAACACACGGATACACCCACGATCCAAACATCCTTGACTACGTCATCACCCGACAGTGTGACAAGAAAGATGTTCTCATCATTAACACCATGAGGAGTAGTGATGATTGTTGGACATATCACGAACTTCTGATCTGTCGACTCAGAATATCCTTCCATCAGAAACCAACTATACATCACCCAAGCAAGCCCTGACTTAAGTTTGTCACTTTCAAACTCTCAAATAAATCTGCATCGTCAGACTTCCAAAATGCGATCATGAACCGATTGGCCAGCAATCCAGTATGCACAAATGCCGTGGAGCAAGAATGGTCAACACTCCAAAGGGCTATCATTGAGTCAGCTGAGGAAATCATCGGCTACAAGAAAAGAAACAGGCAAGACTGGTTTGAGGACAACAATGAAGAAATTCTGAGCCTTGCCAGTGCCAAACAGGAAGCCCACCTATCCCTTCTTCAAGATCCATCATCCAGTGTGAAGAAAGCTGTGTTTCAAGATCTTAAATATCAGACTCAAATAAGAGAAATGAAATACAACTAGTGGCAGGAGAAGACTCTAGAACTCCAAAGACTATCTGATATTAGAGACCTGTGGAACTTCTAAGCAGGAATAAGAGATATATGGGCCATCTCACTCTTCAATTGGAACTCTGAAAACAGTTCATGCTGCTAACACCCTTACCAATAGTAGAGACATCCTGGAGCGCCGGAAGGAATGTTTCTCCCCTCTTTTAAACCGAAGCTCCGCTGCTGCCGATGTGCCGATGACTTTCTATGGGATGTGCCACAACTACCCCCTCAACCCTGGATGGCGATGCCACCCACTTACCAGGAATTTCGTGCCGCACTTGATAGGTTGAAACCTAGGAAATCACCTGAACCAGACAACAACATCCCTCTGGAACTAATTCAAGGTGGAGGCTTACTCCTGAAGACAAGGCTTGTTACTCTCATCCTCTCAATTTGGGAAAGCCAAAAAGTACCGGACGATCTCAAAAATGCCAATATCATCACTATTTTTAAGAAAGGTGACCGCAGTATATGTGACAACTATCATGGCATTTCTCTGTTATCCATTGTAGGTAAACTTCTCACAAGGATCCTGCTTAGCCGCCTGCAAGTCATCTCCTAGAGGACTCTACCAGAGTCTCACTGTGGTTTCTGAGCCTCCAGAGGTACTGTTGGCATGATCTTTTGAGAAAGGCAATTGCAAGAGAAATGTAGAGAACAACAGAAGCCTCTCTATTTTGTGTTTTATGACCAGGAAAAGGCCTTCGATAGTATTCCAGGACTCGCTATGAGGGCAGTTCTGAGATGCTTTGGCTATCCTGAGCATTTTGTGGGGCTGGTGCAAGCACTTCATGATGGTATGACTGGACAGATTCTCCATCAAAACAACTTCTCCGAACCATTCCCAATCACACATGGATTGAAGCAGAGTTGCGTACTTGCTCCAACTCTTCTTGTCTTTTATCTGGCGGCTGTGCTTTATGAAACAACAGACAACCCCGGCGTAGAGATTAAATACCGCTTTGATGGTGGCCTCTTCAACTTGGCCATACTTCACTCGTGAAGACATACCAGATTTACTAGAGTAACTGAAATGCAACATGATGATGATACCGCATCACCAGCTCTTACACCTGAGGAACTGCAACAGTCAGTCAACAGTTTGAAGGATTCGTATGACCTTTTTGGCCTCACCATCAATGCCAAAAAACCCAAGGTACTTGCTCAGCCTGCACCAGGGACTAACATTCCAGAATTTAATATTACCATCTCAAACACCAAACTAGAACAAGTAGACCACTTCACTTACCTTGGGAGTATCTTGTCAAAGAGCTGTACTTAAGAACCAGATGTGGAAAACAGGCTTTATGCTGCCCGTGAAGCCTTTGGCTGACTATCACACACACAGAGTCTTCAGGAATAAAAACCTTAAAATTCGCACAAAACTAATGGTGTAGCAGGCTGTAGTCATCTCTACACTTCTCTATGGCTGTGAAACATGGACTTTATACCGCTGTGACATCAAAATGCTGGAGCGCTTTCACCAGCATTAACTATGCTCCATCATGAATATCAAATGGGAAAACTACGTCTCTAATGTTGAAGTTCTCGAGAAAGCATGTGCTAAGAGTGTAGAAGCATTGGTCGTTGGCCATCGCCTCAGATGGGCAGGACATGTGCGCCATGTGAATGACACCAGACTACCGCGCCAGATCCTCTATGGTGAACTTAGCTCCAGTTTAAGACCATGGGGTTCCTCCCTGAGACATTTTGAAGACCAACTGCGACAAACCTTAAAGATGGCAGACATAAACCCACAAACCTGGGAAACACTTGCCAAGAATCATTTAGTTTGGTGGCAAAATGTCTGTGCCTCAATTCAACACTTCAAACAAGAACGCCACAGATATGAAGATATTACGTGACAGGACCACAAACTTTGCCAAACCCAGCCAAGATCTTCCTCATCCTTCAGCTGCGCAATGTGTGGACATATGTTCTATGCAAGAATTGGCCTGAACAATCACCAGAAGTTTAAACACAGCTGTGAATTGAAGTGAGCTATTAGCCAGGAAATCTGTAAACGAGTAACTGTCAATGACGAAGCTCTGGGAAAGTATTATTTCTGATTATATTAGACACATCGGCAAAATTACTAATTGATTCGATAGAAGGCAGTTTGGGTTTAAGAAAGTTTATTCAGGTCAAATGGACTGATAAACTGTACATGGTAAATGAATGATCTAAATGACAAGTGGTGGTGGTGGTAGTGATTATTGTTTTAAGAGGAAGTACAACTAGGCAACCATCCTCTAAATAACACTAATCCGACAGAAAAAATGGAAGGGGTCCGACACTTTGAAAAATGAAGGTATCGGCCAAAGGAAGACAAGGGCCACGAAGGGCGTGAAAATGAAAGACTCCCTAGGCCTCCATACGTAATACCGTTGGGGTCTGAAAAGAACAAGAGTTGACCAAGGGAGGGCAGATAGGATAGATGAAAGTGAGGAGCCTGGCACAAGTAAGTGGAAGCAATGCCAGGACTCAGCTGATGGCCCCGTGGTCGCCAACCCACGCTCCAAAGTTCAGAGCCCCTGAGGCCCCTTTTAGTCGCCTCTTATGAGAGGCAGGGGATACCGTGGGTGTTATTCTACTGCCCCCATCCACAGGGGGAACTAAATGACAAGCCAGCCTGATGACTTTCTATTTCCTCCAACTGTTAACTTAGCCAGCCATGGCCTGGGACACCAATATGAGGGAGGGGGAACCAAAATAATGAAAAGTAACATTTGTGAGTAGGTGTAGAGTAAGAGCTCTGTACTTAGTGGCCATCCTGTATATTCATTGAAAAATTGTCTGGCTCCATGGCTAAATGGTTAGTGTGCTGGCCTTTGGTCACAGGGCTGTCAGGATGCTGATGGAAAAACATTGGGAAAAAGAGAAGCCTTTATATCTACTGTTCCTTGACTTCGAAAAGGCCTATGACAGCATCCAAGGGAGCTTATTTGGGAGTGCCTGAGAAAGCTCAAAGTTCAAGACAGTCTAATTTCAAAAGTTAAGGTGCTTTACGAGAAAACCAGAAGCTATGTACAAGTCGGTTCTGGACTGTCAGACTGGTTTGAGACAAAAAGGGGAGTACAATAAGGTAGTGCTTTGTCGCCCCTATTATTTATCATTGTAATGGATACCATATTAAAGGCGCTAAAAGAAAAGGGGCAGCATTTGCATTTGCAGATGATGTAGTAATTTGGGGTAACTCAGAGAAAGATGTAGAAGAGAGAATGCAGGGGTGGAGTTAGGAGTTTGAGAGATATGGATTAAACATTAACAAGGTTAAAACGGTGGTGTTGAAGGTACAGAAGAGTGACAATCAGCCAGAAATCATGCTAAATGGCTCTAAGCTGGACAGTGTCACAGAATTTAAGTACTTGGGTAGTATAATGTCCAAGGATAACTTAGCTAAATATGAAGTAAACAGTCGAATCAGCAAAGCAATACATTTTTACCTCCAAGAGGGCTATTATGGGATAAACAAGTACCACTCAAAACCAAGATGACACTGTATAAATCATACTACACCCCTATCCTCACATACAGCCTGGAAACCGCTACATTAACAAGAAAGGACAACTCGAAACTTCAAGCAGCAGAAATGAAGTTCCTACGCACAATGATCCAGAAGACCAGGAGGGATAAAATCAGGAATGAAAAAGTCAGAGAAGACGTAGGACTAGAAAACTCCTTACTCCAGAAGATACAAAAGGCAAGACTGAAGTGTTTTGGTCATGTGAAAAGAATGAGTGTCAGCAGGTCTGCAAGGAAGGAGTATGAAAGAGAAATCAGAGGAAAGAGACCAGTGGGCAGACCTAGAGAAAAATGGACAGACTTAGTGAAGAAGGATGTAGAGAAGAGAGGTCAGGATTGGGAGCGGATTGTGAACGAAGAATGGTTCATGAACAGAACAAAATGAAAGGGGCTCGTATACCACACCTGGGAAACTGGAGTTGGTCAACGATGATGATGATGATTGGTTAATTTTGCTGGCAGGGGGAATGGGTGTACGTGTCGTCTTCATCATCATTTCATCTTCATCACAACGCGCAGGTCGCCTACGAGTGTCAAATCTGCAGCTGCAGCTGGCAAGCCGAACATGTCCTCGGACATTGCCGACACTAAAAGTCATACGCCATTCCATTTTCAATGAAAAATTTATGTTTCTATAGTAAAAAATTGTTTCAAACTGTTAAGTTTATTTCACAGTAAAAAAATTGTACACCATAAATAAGTTACTCTATCATGTACTCTCGTCGCACCCTATGCATTTGTTGATTATGTATGATATTGACTGTGAATAAAAATTTTAAAATATAAAAACTTATTCTACTGTATCTCAGTGGATAGTGGAGAAACTGAAACTAAAAAAATATATCTGCACTCTAGAATGAGCCAGGACAATGGAGAAAGATATTTGCATTATTTATTTAATGAAAAGTAGCTGAGTATTTAACTTGTAATATTATCCTAGATCATGGATCACCTTCGATGGAAATTTTGGATGAGTAAGTCTCTTAATATATTATTAAGGATGATGAAATTTACATTTTTTAAGAGATCCAAAACATTGAAAAACTGCCAATATTATAAAATGATGTGTGTAAGAAATCCTTTTGGACCAGGCCTGTTCATGATCTTCATAGATACCATATTTACTCCTGTATAGGCCACTCACATATACAGTATAAGCCGCATCTGAATTTTGAGACAACTTTTTTGGGGAAATTTTTCCTAAATTCCGTTGTATACTCAAAGTACACAGCTTCGTTCTGTGAAATGTAGTAATGTTGTACATTCTTCTAGTTCAATGATTGCCTAATGTTATCAGGTACAGCCTTAGCTGAGGGGGTGAGGGTGGTGAAAGTACAGTATCTAGCCAGCATTCATTGTTTGCACAGCAGTTGACCACTGTAAACTGAGGAATATGGGTCGTGTCAGAGCAAGTTACACTTCGAAATTTAAATTGCAAGTGATGTGTTACGCCGAAGAACATGGTAATACAGAAGTGGGAAGTTTGATGTTGATGAAAAGAGCATGCAGCCGTGGATTTTAATTAAAGATGCACTTTAAAAAGTCACAGACTTGGCAGGCATTTTGCAGGAAAACTGGAAAATGATCTTGTGGGGTATTATCTGCGCACTTTTTAGTGATAGATTTTTGTACTCGTTGGAGAAGTAAGAAGGGTTCCGTTAATACTGCCAACTGAATGGAAATGAAATTGAATTGAATTGAATCGATAATATGATCGATCGATATGAATTTTATAAACCTTTATTATTTTAAGCAAACAACTGTGTCACACACACAATATATAATACTATATAACATTTCCCATTGCGAAACGTGTTCCTAGCATGAATTCTATAGTTTGGCTTTGCTGTGTAAACAACAACAGTACGAGTACTTAAAGTGTACGCCAGATGTCGCACAGCGATGATAAGCGATTCTTAGTTTGTGTTTCAAAGGTTGCCAATACGAATCTCGAAGATAACCGAAGTCGACCACTTCAGCACTAGGGTGTAAATCTATTACTAAAAAGTGCGCAGATAATACATATGTAAAACACGAGCAGACAGATTTTCTATTTCAGTTGAAATGCTACAGTTTGAAGGATGAAATATTACTGAAAGAATGGAATTTCCTGAAAGTCAATTTAAAGCAAGTTGCAGATGGACAAGGCATTTTATGGCACGACATGAGTTGGTGATTCACAGAAGAACATCAATGGCTCAGCGGCTACCAGGAGAAACAGCTCACATTCTAGCGATATGTCTTGAATTTAAGGTGAGTACAGCATGGGAACAATACGAAATGCTGATGAAACTCCTCTATTTTTTGAAATTCCTGAGGAAACTATGGACAACAAAGCATGCAGAAAAGAACATTCAAGTTCAAACTACAGATGCAGAAAGACAGAATTGTACTGTAATGTTGTGCATTACTGCTGATAGGGACAAACTACTGCCTTTCGCAATTTTGAAGCAGAAAAAAATGCTAAAGGAAAAGCTGCCCCCAGGGATTCAAGTGAGAGTGCAGAAAAAGGGGTAGAGAATGAAGATGGACTGGTTAAGAACAGTATGGTTTCATCGTCCTGGTACTCTGTTAAGTCAGCCATCCATGTTGGTGATTGACAGCTTGAGTGGTCAGTTGACAGAGAAAGTGAAAAATATGGTGAGGAAACAGCAATCTGACGTGGTGTGATTCCTGTTGGAATGACAGGAATGTTGCAACCCCTAGATGTCTCCATCAACTGGTCTTTTAAGGTACATTTTCTGCAGTGTTTCTATCATGAATGGAGGTGCAATTCTAAGGAAATGACACTGAGAGGACGATGCAAGAAGACTTCATTTCTCGAATGTGTGAATGGATCTTGGATGTGTGGAAATTAATCCCAGCAGAGATGGTAGCCAAGCTTCAAAACCACGTCACTTTCCAATCCAATGGACAGGATGGAAGACAATGCAGTGTGGGGCCCATCATCTGACAGTGACAGTGATAAAGTGTCAAGTGATGATGAATAGATACCTCAAACTATTTTTAGTAATAAAAGTACAACCTGTACGCGCGTAAATACAGCGTTAATGATGATGGCCAACACTACTGTGATGTTCTATGGCCTGGTGGTCTGTTGCTAGCACTATATGCATCATATGGTGAGGCCTTTAGTGGAAGAACTAGTGACTCTGTGTCCTTATGATAAAACCTCCTCCCAAAGTTTGTTATTAATGAAACTGAAACTTCACCTGCATACTCCCAGCACAGTGGATAGCAAGATAGCTTGCTGTATGAAATGTCACAGTGTTATTCACAGGCAAGGTTGATATACATTACCGGTATATAAAGTAAAATGTGCTCAAAGCAGAACTTGAATGAAGCGGAAACTTGTCCACTATGGAATATTTTTTCAGTCCTGGTAAGGCTTACAGAGATATAATGTTCTTACTTTTGTATAATGCGGAATCTCCTCAACGTAAAAACGGAAATTAAAAATCTAAAATCTACTTGCACAATGCTAAAAATATTAGGAACTGATGTAGTCTTACGTATTTCTGGTGCTAGCATGATCAATGTCATTGTTTGGACAAACTGACGCATGTGTTTGGAGAGTGAGAATACGGATGGTGGAACGAATTAAGTGCTTGAAAACGCATTGGCAATGTCCAGCTTGTGTCAAAAGGGCCAATGACCTAGCTGTTATGCCCATTTAAACAACAAGCATCATCATCAGCAGCAGCAACTTGTGTCAAGCAGAAAAATTCCTTGCAAGGTAGAGGAAGTGATGACACACCACATTTTTGAATCAGCTACAGCCCTTTTAGCAATGAGAAAGGAAAAGGAAAAAATGAGGAGGAAAATGAAGAAGAAGGAGATGACTAAGAAGATGAAGATCAAAACAAGGTACGAACCCAAGAACAGGCCCACAGTGCTTTTGTGACATAAATCAATTTGCTGTTACATCTAACTATTCCACTCTTCTTGAACTAGTGTACTCAGTTCAGGAATGCAGAAAGAAGAGGAAACAAGTTTCTTTGTTTGATCTGTAGAAGAAAGCTTAGTGTTGTGAAGTACTGTATAGAGTTTTATGATGGAAATAAGTTTAAGGATCCTATATCCAGTGTTCTGAAATATTATAATATAGTGTAGTGATAGTACAAAAAATATACATGTACTGTGTATCATTCTGTATGTAATAGTAGTAATAATAATAATAATAATAATAATAATAATAATAATAATAATAATAATAATAATAATAATAATAATAATAATAATAATAACAACAACAATAATAATAATAAACAAATAAATGTACTACAGTACTACGTATGTCAATCTGGGTAATACCACTATAGTTGGTCCGTTATTGGATATTATAAATTTTCTAGTTGGAAAATTATAAATTTACTCAGGCAAATATTGTTCCACTTCTCAAATCAGGCAACAAATTTAATGTTTCATCTTACCGACCAATTTCTATTCTCCCCACACTATCCTTTATCTTTGAAAATATTATACACCAGCGTCTCCTCGCATTCACCTTGCCCTATATCTCAACCAAGCAGCATGGTCTTCTACCAGGTGGCTCTTGTCTAACAAACATGGTTACTCTGCATAACTTTGCATCACATGCCATTGCAGCTAAATCACAGCTGGATATCTGCTACGTAGACATTTTAAAAGCTTTTTATTCTGTAGACCATACTCTGTTGCTCCATAAATTCTCCAAACGATTTAATATACATGGCAGTCTTCTGACCCTTCTTGCTGGCTTCCTACATAACCATTGGCAGAGAGTGGTAATAGCAGGCACTTCATCCTCATGGTGACCAGTCACCTCCGGTGTCCCACAAGGCAGTACTCTTGGCCCCTTGCTGTTTTCCTTGTTTATGGACAATCTGCCATCCGAACTCAATGAAACAGCGAATACCCTACTTTTTGCTGATGACTACAAGATATTTAGGGAGATCAGGAATCCAGCAGATGCAGCTCTGCTACAGTCCTCACTTAATGCCCTCTCGAACTGGTGCCATACTTGGAAACTTATCCCCAATCCAAGAAAATGCAGCCACATGACCATAACACTACGTAAATCTCCTCTACCGACAACATATTACTTACTCGTCAAGCCCATCGTTGTAGTTACGCAACAGCGTGACCTAGGTGTAATATTTGATACAAAATTACAGTTTAAGACCGACACAGAAACATATACAACCAAGGCTATGAAATTACTAGGCATTCTCTACCGCTTCACAGAAATTTCTGACTGCATTGCTCTTCGTCACTTCTTCCTCACGATCAATCAACCTCTCTTAAACTACTGCTCTCCAATTTGGACAACAGCCTCCCCCTCCAATATTAACCATTTAGACAGAGCAGTGTCCTTCTTTGCTGCAATTGTTAGGAACAGAAACCCCAAGCTCAGAAATCTGTCTACACAGCAATAAATGTGTCACCGCTGCACATCAGGCAACAGGTAGCTGACCTGAGTTTCCTCCACAGGATTTTAAATGGGCATTACCACTCGGAACATCTTGTTTCACCCTTCTCTCTCTGTGTTCCTTCCCACTCCACCAGAACCAAAGACCTTCTCCACATTCCCCCCACTCAGCACTTAATACTTCAACGATCTTTCCTAATCTGCCTCCCAACACTCTTTAACAATATTAATAGGAGACAAGAGCTTGACATAGCATAAAATAAAAGGATATTCGAGAGGGGTGTAAATAGTCTCTTAAAGATAAGTTGATGTGAAGGGATTATACCGCCATCTTGACCCACGATGACTAGGCTATAAACATGGACATTCTCATGGTTTCCGATTTGGACAGTTGTTATTAGTAGGCTGTGTACGTGATATTGTTATATTTTGTTATGTTTGTTATATTTTTTTGTGAAAGTTTACATTTGTTAATTAGTCTGTTGACAGTGCAAGTGAAATTTGCTCAGTGTAGCTGTATCTTGTGCTTCGCAAATAAATAAAAAATATAAAAAGTAAAAATTCAGAACAAATATTTCAGGTTCCCTATGGGAATCAACATCTTTATCAATCTGGATGGCCGAGCATCATGGATAGGCAGGTACAGGTAAGCTGTAAATAATATTTAAAATTACTGTTTACTGTTTTAAGGGCAAAACCCAATGTTTTGCATAATGTGGAAACTTGTCTAATATGGAAATTAGTTTTTGGTTCCTTGCAATTCCACTTTGAGCAAATTTTACTGTACTCTGTGACAAAAGTCTCCAGACAATCCTTGCTGTTCGTTCCAAAGGCCAGTCATGTAACTATTAGTGTGTAGTACCTCCTTTTTCTACTATAACAGCATTTAATCTTCACAGAAGGCTCTCGACTAAGTTCTGATACACTGAAGGTGGAATTTGTATCCATTCTTTCTACACCATGGTGAACAGAGTTGTTGTCAGGTTGTTGGACAAATTGATCTGACACGCACCTGACGCTCTAGTTCATCCCAAACATTTCTGATGGGGTTCAGGTTCGGTATGTGTACAGGCCAGTCCAGCACATCTACCTGATTTTCTTCGAACCATGATGTAATGGTCCTTGCCTTGTGGACAGGAGCATTTTCATGATGACACAGAAAAGGTAAGATTCCAATCTGCTGCTACAGTGTGAGAAGCATGCTGCAATCTAAAATATTTTCATAAATACGTGCATTCATTGTGCTGTTGATTAGAACTAATGGTTTGAGCCCAAACTAGGAAAAATGGCCCCTGATCATCATACCATCTCCACAGACTTTGACTGTTGCCACAACATCGACAATTAACACTGCTCCAACCCTACTCACACCAACTGTTCCACACACTGACTCCATGTCAGTATACACAGAGTACTCAGTACTCCATGGCAGTACTCCACTCAGTACTATAACAACATTTCAACACGACAATACTCTGACACTGACTCTGATGGGACACCCACTACACCAACAACTCCAGCGACAGCCAGGATGGCTACACTGACTGTCTGTTCGCTGTGAACTTGTTTTATATCCCCGGTGTTGAAGTTCCTGAATTTTAAGTATGCAGCAGAATAAGAACATTCTGGTTTCGCTGTGCAGAAGATCTCCAAGAAATAAAATGAAAAGAACAATAGAGGAAGATGACAACACTTTGCGCTCCTACTGTTGGGAGTTTTCAGCTGACTCACTAGTTCCTTCCAGGAAATATCAAAAGGGGGTACAGATAGAGGGCTGGCATGTAACACTACAATATTGTGCCTAGGGATGCAGGAATGTTAGATCCACAAATCTACCACTGTATCTGAGACAACAGCTGTGTTTCATTTTGGATCCAGGTGTAAAACCCCACACAAGGAAGTTAAAAAATGTGTTTTCACAATCAAAACTCCCATAACTACATTGATTTAAACTGATTGAAACTTGATTCCTTTCATCATTGCAATAAATATTCATAAGACTGAGTACACATTCTATTCTTGCATTGTTGCCATAATAATAATTTTGTGTGGCTATTTCTAGCCGAGTGCAGCCCTTGTAAGGCAGACCCTCCGATGAGGGTGGGCGGCATCTGCCATGTGTAGGACACTGCGTGTTATTGTGGTGGAGGATAGTGTTATGTGTGGTGTGCGAGTTGCAGGGATGTTCGGGACAGTACAAACACCCAGCCCCCGGGCCATTGGAATTAACCAACAAAGGTTAAAATCCCCGACCCTGCCGGGAATCGAACCCGGGACCCTCTGAACCGAAGGCCAGTACGCTGACCATTCAGCCAACGAGTCGGACATTGTTGCCATGATATGACAATATAAACTCAACAAAAATTGAAAGGCCGTCCAAATGACAGCAACACCTTGTTGTCTCACAGTTCCATTGACTTACAAACATATCCATCCATATATTCTTCTAGTAGATAAAAGTCATCAAAGTGACACCTCGTTCAGATATCTCTGGAAGTTTCCCTGCTGAAGTTGGTGTACTTTAAGGTTCAGCCATGAGCCCAACTCAATTTAACAGTGTCATTAACTACCTGACAGAGCAACTGATGCCAGAACTATCATGGACAGCATTGTGCGAGTTGGTGAAACCTGTGAAGAGGTCAAGGCAGTCTTAGAACTTTGGAGGGAAGTATTGGAGACAAATGAACTTAAAAATAGTCGTAAAAAGATGGAGTATACGTTCTATAACTTTGCAAAGCCAGAAGTTCAAGGTCCATCTAATACAGTCTATCTAGCAGGTGAACCACAGGTAATGATGGACAAATTCAAGTACCTGGGCCCTCTTATTGCCACTGATACCTTGATCGATGATAATGAGAAGCACAGCATCAATACTGGATGGACAAAATGGCGTTTGCCGGCAGGTGCCTATAAAGCTGAAAGGCAAGATACAGTATATAAGAATGTCATCAGACCTGCCCTCATTTACAGCTCTAAATGTTGGGCAAGGCAGAAAAAGCACCATCAGCAAATGCACATCACGGAGATGTGGAGGCTGTGCAGTTCAGTGGGTGTCACTCTGGCTGATATATTGTATGTTGAGCACATGTGAGAATCATTTAATACTGCCCCTCTCAGTGAGAACCTGGAAAAGAGTCAGTTACGCTGGTACAGGCACGTACAACATCGAGGTAAAGATCATCCCATACAGAGAGTGACTGCCATCGAGGAACAAAGGGGAGGACGAGGACATCCTAGAGCGTGGTAGTGAACGCCAAAATGGGTTTGAAGAGAAATGGCATTCCAGTGGCACACATTAAACTGAAGGGAATACGCTCTTAGGATCGGAAGAGCTGACTCTGAGTAGTACTCGAAAGTGTCTGTTATGGGTAATGGAAAAAAGAAGAAGATAAAAGTTACCAAACAGTTTCAGGAAAAAGAGACAAGGACAAACAAGAAAATATAAAAGGACAAGGGCAATCTCAACATCTTCATACACTACCATCTTCTAACAGAGGGGCTATCTTCTCATCAATCCCAGTACTTCTGCAAGCTCATCAGGGGCTGAATACAAATGGACATAGAAAAATGAAGATAATTATTGCAGAACGCCATCTAGGAGAGGCTTTGGCAAAGTCAGTCACAAGTTCAGATATTGTGCTGCACTATAACTGCAAGCGGTCCTAGCCTACAACATGCTCTGAAAAGAAATTGAGGCTATCTCGGTAGATGAACTAATGCGTATGAATAAAAATTTCCTTATATGAAGCCAGGAACGTGTAGATGCAGGTGGATTTTCAACATCGTCTGTGACAAAGTGAGATATTATTTTACTTTGATTATGCGTAACTATGTGTGCTTGTTATTTACATGCAATTCAATCAATCAGTCACTACTGAATTGCATTTAGGGCAGTCGCCCAGGTGGCAGATTCCCTATCTGTTGATTTTCCTAGCCTTATCTTAAATGATTGCAAAGAAATTGGAAATTTATTGAACATCTCTCTTGGTAAGTTATTCCAATCCCTAACTCTTCTTCCTATAAGTGAATATTTGCCCCAATTTGTCCTCTTGAATTGCCTTTTATATTAATTGATCTTTCCTACTTTTAAAGACACCACCCAAACTTATTCATCTACTGATGTCCTCCCATACCATCCCTCCAATGACAGCTCGGAACATACCACTTACAAGTAATAAATCTCATTGTAGACCATATTAGACATCAGATTATGAACATTAAAATAAGAATAATAGTGAACACCACGTTTCCAATACTTAACTTTCCTTATATTTAGGAAATAAACATTACAACAGGCATTGTAAGATGGGACATGTTTCGCTTAACTGTCGTAAGCATCATCAGCCGAACATAAATCTTAGCCTAAAGTTAGGTCAGGGCCTCGAACCTAGTGTCCTTAAAATATATAGTACCCTACAACGCCTGTTGTAATGTTTATTTCCTAAATATAAGGAAAACCGAGCTCGATAGTTGCAGTCGCTTAAGTGCAGCCAGTATCCAGCATTCGGGAGATAGTAGGTTCGACCCCACTGTCGGCAGCCCTGAAAATGGTTTTCCGTGGTTTCCCATTTTCACACCAGGCAAATGCTGGGGCTGTACCTTAATTAAGGCTACAGCTGCTTCCTTTCCACTCCTAGCCCTTTCCTGTCCCATCGTCACCGTAAGACCTATCTGTGTCGGTGCGACGTAAAACAATTAGCAAAAAAAAATATATATATATATAAGGAAAGTATTGGAAAGGTGGTGTTAACTATTATTCTTATTTTAATGTTCATAATACATACCACTTAGTCGAGCAGCTAATCTCCTTTCTTCCAAGTCTTCCCAGCCCAAACATTGCAACATTTTTGTAACACTGCTCTTTTGTCGGAAATCGCCCAGAACAAATCGAGCTGCTTTTCATTGGATTTTTTCCAGTTCCTGAATCAAGTAATCCTGGTAAGGTTCCCATACACTGAAACCATACTCTAGTTGGGGTCTCACCAGAGACAAACATACTCTCTCCTTTACATCCTTACTACAACCCCTAAACACTCTCATAACCATGTGCAGAGATCTTTACCCTTTATTTACAGTCATACTTATGTGTTTACCCCAATGAAGATCTTTCCTTATATTAATACCTAGGTATATACAATGATCCCCAAAAGGAACTTTCACCCCATCAATGCAGTAATTAAAACTCAGAGGACTTTTCCTATTTGTGAAACTCACAAACTGACTTTTATCCCCGTTTATCATCATATCATTGCCTACTGTCCATCTCACAACATTATCAAGGTCTTTGCAGTTGCTCACAATCTTGTAACTTATTTATTACTCTGTACAGAATAACATCATCTGCAAAAAGCCTTATCTCTGATTCCACTTCTTTACACATATCATTGATATATATAAGAAAACATAAAGGTCCAATAATACTGCCTTGAGGAATTCCCCTCTCAATTATTACAGGGACAAATAAAGCTTCACCTACTCTAATTCTCTGAGTTCTATTTTCCAGAAACAGAGCCACCCATTCAGTCACTCTTTTGTCAAGTCCAATTGCACTCATTTTTGCCAGTAGTCTCCCATGATCCACCCTATCAAATGCCTTAGCCAGGTCAATCGTGATACAGTCCAATTGACCTGAATCCACGATATCTGCTATATCTTGCTGGAATCCTACAAGTTGAGCTTCAGTGAAATAACCTTTCCTAAACCCAAACTGCCTTCTATCAAACCAGTTATTAATTTCGCAAACATGTCTTATATAATCAGAAAGAATGCTTTCCCACAGCTTACACACAATGCATATCAAACTGACAGGCCTGTAATTTTCAGCTTTATGTCTATCACCCTTTCCTTTATATACAGGGGCTACTATAGCAACTTTCCATTCATTTGGTAAAGTTCCTTCATGCAAACAATAATCAAACAAGTACTTCAGATATGGTACTATATCCCAACCCATTGTCTTTAGTATATCCACCAAAACCTTATCAATTCCAGCAGCTTTTCTAGTTTTCAACTTTTGTATCTTACTGTAAATGTCATTGCTGTCATAGGTAAATTTTAATACTTCTTTAGTATTAGTTACCTCCTCTATTGGGACATTATCCTCGTAACCAACAATCTTTACATACTGCTGGCTGAATACTTCTGCCTTTTGAAGATCCTTGCATACACACTCCCTTTGTTCATTAATGATTCCTGGAATGTCCTTCTTGGAACCTGTTTCTGCCTTAAAGTACCTATACATACTCTTCCATTTTTCACTAAAATTAGTATGGCCACCAATTATGCTTGCCATCACGTTATCCTTAGCTGACTTCTTTGCTAGATTCAATTTCCTAGGAAGTTCCTTCAATTTCTCATTTTTTCCACAGCTATTTCTAACTCTATTTCTTTCCAACCTGCACCTCCTTCTTAGTCTCTTTACTTCCCTGTTATAATAGAGTGGGTCTTTACCATTTACCATTTACCTTTAAAGGTAAGATTCATACAGGCGCTCTCCTGGCCCCAAGTTCAGTGAGTGGCCGTGTGTTGGTCTGACCTTCAGCTCACGCATCTACCCGCTGTTCTTGTGCCAGCTGGCCCTACTTTGAGCGAAATACCCTGTATTTAATAATTGTTCAACGTGATTTATGTGGAAAATAATCTTACAGTTGAAATCAGCAGTCTTTCCTGAACCTTGTATTATAATTTTGTTTTGCAACAACATCGGCTGTAACATCAGGAGCTTTGGGAGAACAAACTGCTTTGAGTTTCGAAATGATGTATTCAATTAGACTTTGTGGCTTTTCTTGAAATTCACAGTCTATGAAAAAAGGTGTGTTGGCCAACTTCTGCACGTATTACAGTACTGAACATTCATAATTTTGTTTGGCTGGCTAAATCCTCCTTTAGCCCTTCCCGCTGATGATGTTTTGGAGGAGTTTCTTGTTTCTATTTTTGCACTTAACAATATTAGTTTTGTTCGTGCAGCAATACGAAACTATCAGAAACCATCAAGCACATGCGCTCATGTACTTCACTATACTGGAAGCGTTCGTGCAGTGAGAATTCAGTATTCGACTGCTAGTCTGTTGTTCTTGCAGGCGTGGGTTCCAGTTTCGTACAGTTTGAGAACAATCAACAGAATTTCGGGATTGTTTCCGGATTTCTAAATGAGGCACACGGTTCACAAAGCACAGAACCTTATAATAAATTTGTTCCATGTTTTTCTTGAAAATAACAATCGTTGATGGCGCTATTCTTAAATAAATTCTTAATTAAATGTACCAGTAGCAATCACACATTCTATTTAATGAACATACATGAACAGTTAATTTCCACCTAGTACATATCCTTAATTAAAACAATATCATGATAAAACACATGTGAACTATCAATGTGAATAAGTCTAGGTATTGTGGATAACCCAGATACATTTTAATGATCTGCTAGTGTATGCTTACTGATAGGGTGGTAGGCCTAACTTTTCACGAATATCACAGATCGTTGCCGATATAAAAAATTGTATATTTTCAGATGTCAGACATTATTTTTATCAGTGACTCCATCCTTGCTTCGTATTATTGTCACTGACTGAGCTTTTAATACTATCCCGTACAAATCCGTAGAAATGACATAATATAGACTTCAAAATAAATTGTTTTATTCGTACCTTGCAATATTTATGATAAAATATAATGTTCAGTAGAACACAACCTCAATCAATCAATCAATCAATCAATCAATCAATCAATCAATCAATCAATCAATCAAATCCAAACACTTCAATATTAACCAAATCCAACGAGCTCGTTGATCAAATCCAAGAGAAATAAATTGGGAATGGTGCTGACATTTAATGGCAATATTTATTACTATGTAACCGTTTGTGCAGGAGAAAATCGGAAACTGTTTCTAACTGTTCCTAATCCGCACATGCGCTCTTGTACAAATCACAAATTCTCTCAAATTTACTGCACGAACAAAGCTATTATTATCTTCAGATAATACACTCATGTTCATAAAAAAAACAGAACACCTTGAAAGACGAGAGATAGGAAGTTCATATTCACAGGACATGTTCATTAGTACTGTATGTTCTGCAGAAACGATAAGCATTTTAGTCACCTAGGTTCAGCATGTGTCCTATTGTCTAGTAGGCACTGGGTCAATCAATCAATACTGATCTGCATTTAGGGCAGTCACCCAGGTGGCAGATTCCCTATCTGTTGTTTTCCTAGCCTTTTCCTAAATGATTTCAAAGAAATTGGAAATTTATTAAACGTCTCCCTTGGTAAGTTATTCCAATCCCTAACTCCCCTTCCTATAACAGAATATTTGCCCCAGTTTGTCCACTTGAATTCCAACTTTATCTTCATATTGTGATCTTTCCTACTTTTATGAACGCCACTCAAACTTATTTGTCTACTAATGTCATTCCACGCCATCTCTCCGCTGACAGCTCGGAACATACCACTTAGTCCAGCAGCTCTTCTTCTTTCTCTCAATTCTTCCCAACCCAAACTTTGCAACATTTTTGTAACGCTACTCTTTTGTCGGAAATCGCCCAGAACAAATCGAGCTGCTTTTCTTTGGATTTTTCCAATTCTTGAATCAGGTAATCTTGGTGAGGGTCCCATACACTGGAACCATACTCTAGTTGGGGTCTTACCAGAGACTTATATGCCCTCTCCTTTACATCCTTACTACAACCCCTAAACACCCTCATAACCCTGTGCAGAGATCTGTACCCTTTATTTACAATCCCATTTATGTGATTACCCCAGTGAAGGTCTTTCCTTATATTAACACCTAGATACTTACAATGATCCCCAACAGGAACTTTCACCCCATCAACGTAGTAAGTAAAACTGAGAGGACTTTTTCTATTTGTGAAACTCACAACCCGACTTCCATGGGCACTGATAACTGGTTCCATGCATGATGGCATCGACGCGTATAAGGCGCGAATGGCGTCCTGGGGTACACCTATCCATGCCGCATTCACTTGGTTCCACAGTTCATCTTTGGTGGTTGGCATTGGGTTACAGCGCCGCACCCGTCGTCTCACCATTTTCGATTGGTGATAAGTCCGGTGATCGGGTGGACCAGAGGAACAGTCTGACATCCTGTAACAACAAGAAAGCATGTGTTCGTCTAGCAACATTTGGTCGCGCATTGTCCTGCTGAAATATGGCGTCTGGGGTGTCGTGCAGAAAGGAGATGGCTACGGATCGCAGAATGTCATTCACGTAGGTCAAACAGACCACAGTGCCCTGGACACGTACCCAATAGTACCCCACACCATAAGGCCTTGAGTTGGCGCTGTATGTCTTGTGCGAATGCAGTCAATGTGATGCTTCTTCCCCTGTCTGCGGCGAACCAAAATGCGGCCATCATTTTCAAACAAACAAAACCTGGATTCGTCCGAAAACACTATCTGCTGCCATTCCTGTCCCCAGCGACGTCGTTCCATACACCATTGCAGTCTAGCATGTTTATACACATTAGTCAAAGGTAGGCAAAGAAGTAGACGACACACCGGTACCGGTAACCTAGACCGTAATCGGCGACGGACTGTCACTCCTGATAGTGTACAATGTGTTATAATGTTCCACTGTTGTGCCAGAGCCGAGGAGGACGCAGATCTGCCCTGCAATGCAATTCGGATGAGGTGTCAATCTTGTCGGGAGGGAGGGGGTCTGTGTGGTGTGATCAGACCATCTCATCGTGTTCTACGGCCTTCTGTGAACCAATCTGTACACACCCGCTGCACTGCCGACACACTTCGTCCCACACGAGCAGCAATTTCCCGTTCTCTCATGTCAATAATGCGCCCTCTTTCAAACTCACTTTCACAGAAGGCCGTAGAACACGATGAGATGGGTCTGGTCACACCACACAGAATCCCCCCCTCCCTCTCGAGAAGATCGACACCTCATCCGAATGGCATGGCAGGGTAGATCTGCGTCCTCCTCGGCTCTGGCGTAACAGTGGAACATTGTATCACACTGATCCATTACCTTTGATTTATAGCGACAACCCGACTCGTTGGCTGAACGGTCAGCGTACTAGCCTTCGATTCAGAGGGTCCCGGGTTCGATTCCCGGCCGGGTCGGGGATTTTAACCTTAATTGGTTAATTCCAATGGCATGGGGGCTGGGTGTATGTGTTGTCTTCATCATTTCATCCTTACCACGACGCGCAGGTCGCCTACGGGTGTCAAATAGAAAGACCTGCACCTGGCGAGCCGAACCCGTCCTGGGATATCCCGGCACTAAAAGCCATACGACATTTCATTTTCATAGCGACAACGAGAGCCGCAGGCACATTTCACCAGTCGGTGGTGGTGCGCCGAGATATCGATGTGGACCTTGAACCTGAGGGCCGACATGGTTCAAATGCTAATAATTTCTTCAGAACATACTACTGCACATCTCCTGTGAATATGAACTTCCTATCTCGAGTCTTTCCAAGTATTTTGGTTTTTATGAACATGAGTGTAGATTCGAAGAAACACCAGTCTGAATACATTCACTACCATCTTTCATACGCACTCACGGTGCGAGTTCAGCAGCAGCATGACAGCAAATGACTCGGACTCACGACTCAGGTCAGGTGGACCTGGAGACAGCCAGTGGCGAAGCGTGCTAGTATCCACTGTTACCACCGGCAACAGTTTGAAAATATATAAATCGAATATTTTTTAATATTAATATTTAATATTTTTGTTTCTTCGCCCGGACGTGTCGCGAGAACTCTATTGCAGCAGTCTGCCACCGTCAAAGCTGAGCAAGAGGCAGTGGTTCCTCCATGCAGTGGTTACGCTTTGAATATCTTCTAACAGCTATGCGAGTATTACTGCGCCAAGCAAGGCCCCTTTCCCCTCGACACTGGAATGTATCCTACTACGTTCTCCGCTCGTGTTACCACAGTGGAAAGTGGAAACAAAAACTTCTATTCTATCCTCTTTGCTTATAACGTCGGTGCTGAGCTGTTCCGTCCGTTCGTTCCGCCGCGCTCAACAGTGCATTGTTACATTATGGTGTTATTGTTTTCTATTATAATACGATGTGACTTCTCTTGTTTAAGTGTGAATTTATATTTAATTTATGTTAGGTAAGGATATCCCATAGTACTGCACAACGTATTAAATATTAAAATGAGTGATGTCGCTTCTACCTCAAAAATAAGTGAGGTGGCGGGCTCAGAATGTTCATTTATAATGGAAAGTTTATTGAATACGCCATTTTCGTTGAGAACTTTTGAAGAAAAGAAAAACATAATTGAAAAAGGTAGACCCACGCCTTCTCTTAAACATTTATTCAAGGATCGGAAAGAACAGTATAAAATATAAACTAGCGAGAAGCCTACAAGATGAGATAGTCGTCTCACTCATCAAGTACTCCGTTTCGATTCTTCGTCACCATTTATATGGAGTTCTGCCATTTAACATGGTTAATTGTAACCTATCATTTTTTTAAACATTAATCTTTTTATCTTCCCTCAAAATTGTTATTGTGTATTATTCTGTGTCTCATGGCAAATCTAGGCTGCCCTGGATCAGACTAAATAAATAAATAAATAAATTTTCATGATTCGTGGTACATAAATCTGGACTGGTTATGTGGGTGTGCAAAAATGAATAAACTGTACTGTTGGCCATGCATTCTATTTCCCTCAGAAAATAATGCTTGGAATAAAGACGGTGTGGACAATTTAGATAGTTTCAGAGTTTTAAAGAGACACCATGAGGTATCTCAAACACGCATCAATGCTGTTGCCGATATGATTCAGTTTGGAAAGTCCAGAATAGAGTTCTGTTTGAGTACAGCTTACAGAAAGAAAATTGACGAGCATAATAAGCAATTAAAAAATAACAGATATATTGTCTGCACTTTAATAGATACTGCGTGTTTTCTTTGAAAGCAAGAATTACCTTCCAGGGATCATCGACAAACTGAAGAATCCGATAACAGAGGTAATTACAGGGAGTTACTAGCATTAATTGCTAAGAAAGATGACGTATTTCGGCACCACTTAGAAACATCTAGAGTTTTCTCAGGACTTTAATCTGATATACAAAATTATATTATTGAAGCCATAGCTACTTTTATGACCAGCGAAATTAAAGACGAGGTTAAGAAAGCAAACTTTATTTCCGTTATTTTGGATGAAAGTACAGACGTTTCCAACGGAACACAACTCTCGACTGTATTTAGATATTAGTCCCGAAGGGGAAATTCAAGAGAGATTTTTGAGATTCAGTGATGTAAGCGATGACCGTCCTGCTTTTTCTCTCTGTAAACATCTCTTTGGAGTGTTACAAGAATTTCAGTGTGGTGAAAAGTTAGTAGCAGAAACATGTGATGGCGCAGCAGTGATGACAGGACAGCACAGTTTGTTGCAGAGTTAGTCAGGGATAAATACAACCAGACTATATTTGTTCACTGCTACGGTCATAGGCTCAACTTGGTATTACAGCAATCTGTTAACCACAACAAGGAATGCAAAGTATTTTTTCAGACCTTGTCCGGGTTAGCAGAGTATTTTCATCATCCCCTAAAAGGGCCGCTGTTCTTAACAAAATAATGCAGAGACGATTACCAACAGTAGCGCCTATCCGATGGATATACCCTGGTAGGCTCGTTAAAGTTGTGTCCTCCCTCTACACAGATCTCCTTGAACTCTTCAGAGAAATGAAATATAATGCAGACGAATGGGACGGTGGAAAGATAATTCAAGCTAAGGGTCACTATGTTACCCTGCAAGACTTTGATTTCTATTTCCTATTAAATTCATCTGCTGAAGTGCTTCCTCAATATGATGTTCCGTATCAGATTCTTCAGAAGAAAATATGTGATACTGCCTTCTTCTCCAAAGAGATCCAGCAATTTGCGTTTTTGCAGATAACCAGAAATAATTTTGAAACTATGTGGTCAAAGTTGCAAGACAATGAAGGGAGGCAAGATTACCCTCAAAAACGCCAGAGAATTGATTTTATAGGAACTGAGTAAACATCGTATCTCCGATTGTATTTGGAGATAATTGACATCATATCCGTGCAACTATCAGATATAATTTCTGATATTAACAAGCTGGAGTTCCTTCAGTTAATTGATATTGACCGGTTTAACAATTTCGCGAAGGAGTTTCCGAACAGTGCCTATCAGTCGTTAGTGAGGACCAATGGACGAAATTTTGACTGCATGAAACTTAAAAGCGAACTCTGTCTGTCCTCTACACGAAGCCGGATCTTGTGAAAAATAATGCATATGATCTCTACCAATATTTGCACATCAGTGGTCTTAAAAAAGCATACCCAGAAGCAACGAAATTGATTGACCTCATTCTCACCATCCCGGCAACTAGCGCTTCCGCTGAAAGAAGCTTCTCGGCCTTAAAATGGATACACACCTTCCAAAGAAATTCACAAATACAGGACAGGCTCTCAGCACTTTCTTCGATTGCGATTGAGAAGAAATTTCTGAGTGACATAATGAAGAGGCCTAATTTCTACGATGCTGTGATAGATATTTTTTATGCCACAAGATGTCGTTGTATCGAGCTGAAGTACAAATAAGAAATACTGAGGTGACCCTTGAAGCTCCGTTTGAAATTAATTTTAAACTTTATGTTTATGGGTGCATGAGTAGCCTGCCGTACGTTTTTCATCATGTGAACTATTTTCAATTAGTGCATGATCGAGACTGCTAGTTTCTATGATGTTAATTCTCACTAGTGTTCAATATATTATGTGCCATTTCATCATGTTCAAATGATGTTATCTTATCCAAAAGTAATATCAATTATCAAATCTTTCACTTTTATTAAATGACATCTGTACAGCTCATAAAAAATGCTGCGGTACGAGCGACAATAATAATATACTCTCAGAAGGGGTGTGGTGAGACTTTTCAAAACGTTACGCGTCGCCACTGGAGACAGCACTGCACGATCAACGCTGCCAATCCGTGCTCAGAGGTAAACGATTCCCTACCACTTTTCCTCACCCGACTGATTTAGTGACCGCGGTTATAGTTGTCATACGGTATCTTCTACGGCCAGTCGTTATCTAACACGTCGATGCACTTGTAGACCAATATATTTTCAGTGTGTCTTCTTCAAGCAAATGTGAGCTTATAATTCCTTTCGCTTGCCCAATAAAACGACAATCACTAGCGTTGTGCGCACGGTCGGACCACCATAGCAGTCAAATGCTAGGCGGCCAAGTTATGCTCTAGAATATTGACAGAAGGCTGTGGACGATTTCTACGAAATATAGAAACGCTGTATGCTAGCTGAGAATTATATAATAATAGCTGTTTTACTGCGGTGACCTTTTTCAGTTATATTTTCACAGATCTGTGGATATATGTCACCAAGATTCTAATGTGTTGGTTAAATCAAGTCTAAATAGCGACGTGCACGCGTGTTGTGTAAGATTGCTGGTGTCAAATGAAATAATCCATGTTGGTTGGAATGTAGTTTCCAAAACAGAGTAAGTGCTTCTTGATTTTTAGCCATCGTAATAGTCACATAATTCGCTGTGTCATATAAATATTCTTTGCTTGTTTTACAAAGCTATTTTAATTCAGCTCTATGTTAAGTATGAAACAGAAATGCGTAAGTAATAAAGAATGAAAATATTTATCTTAATAGGCCTAAAAGCACTTGTATTGTCATGTTTTTCATATTGCTGTTAAAGGTTTATAGAAGTCAGTACATTCATTATATTCTGAATGACCATTGCCTGCACTTCCTTTAACCTTCAAAAAGCATTATTTTAGAAATCTGCGTAGGCTACTGTTCAGTATAGCCTTATATCACCGGCCAATAAATACAAGTAAAATGCATTCGAGTACCTTACCAGTATTCTATACCTACCATAAGTTATTCCAGTTTTAGAATAATTTATGTCCTCATCAAAGTGCGAATACCTAAATGAATTTTCGTGAACTATCTACTTCGTAGTTCAGGGAACAATGTTACTCATAATGACTCGGTCAGAGACAGCGTGTTGAAACTCAACAGCCGTCAATCAGAGCGCCAACACTCAGTCTATGTTGTTTACTTGTTTGACACATCTACGTCCTACGTAATTTAGTTCGCAGCGTACGATATTCCTGCAACATGTTTTGATTTTGATTACTTGTTTGTGGAGTATTCATGTTCTTCCTCTCGATGAAACTGGGTTAACACCCAATTCTGTTGGCATATGTTTATGAGGTCCTAAGAGCCTTTCCCTTTTTACTTTTCTGGGCCTTACCTTTCTCTTTGGTCAACACCCTCTATGTTTGACCAGTGGCGTAACGAATATGATACGGGCCCGCCTGCAAGGAACAAAACTGCCATTTTGCTTAACGTCGCACCGACACAGATATGTCTTATGGCGACGATGGGATAGGAAAGGTCTAGGAAGTGGAAGGAAGCGGCCGTGGCCTTAATTAAAATACAGCCCCGGCATTTGCCTGGTGTGAAAATGGGAAACAACGGAAAACCATCTTCAGGGCTGCCGACAGTGGGGCTCGAACCCACTATCTCCCGATTGCTGGATACTGGCCGCACTTAAGCGACTGCAGCTATCGAGCTCGGTGAACAAAACTGGGCCCCTCATAGAAATTGTATAAAACTTACCAATAACACCTACAAATGTAATTACATCAGAAACGTAAGTGCTTATCCATATAATACGTACAGAGGACTTACTATAACAGTACAAAACTAATTCATTTATTAATAGGCCTAGATTTTATTTTCAAAGTTGTTTTATGGGAATTGAAATACAATATAAATACATATATGTTTCGATCTTTTATCTTTTAATTTTTTAAAGTTTTCTGCACTCACAAAGTCGACCACGCAGCACAGGGCCTACTATACTTTCGGGGATGCAAAGGCATTGATGATATCAGTCAAGACCAACTACAATTACATCAGACCGTAATCCAGGAAAAACATGGCGAACATCGGTGGGCGATATGACAGGTTGAGGGTAAGGTTATGCGTGTTTATTCCGAGTCACCTAAAGAAAAGATCACAAGTCGAACGTCATGAAATGCAAACTCATTAACTCGAAATGTGAATAATTAAACACCAAAAGTAGCGTTATCGCGTATTGTAAGTCTAAATGTAATTTCAGAGGGTAAAATAACGAAGGGAGAAGTATTGTATCAACGTCAGGTTGAAACAGACACAGGGTATTGTATAAAAATATTTCACATATGAATCTCCGGTCAGCAAGTACGATATATAGATGTCAACAAAGGGCATTATTAACCTTACATGAAATACTATGTAACACCACTATTAACCACCGCCCATTATGTAAAACACGCAAACAAATTTCTCCAACTATATTTCAACCCTCCAAAATCCACCTGTATTGTTGAGTAGGTACAAGCGATATTTGTATGATACACTTGACCATCTAAAGAGCTCGTTACCTTATAACTCACCAGAATTGACGGCAAAATTGTATATTATATAAAAAAGAACATAATCCTCATGTTCACTCACGGGAAATGGGGTTAGGTTTAGTTTACGCACGTTCATTGTAAAACGTTGAAAATTAATTACATCATTCTTGCACCACCGTTTAATTTCGTCTCTAAATCATAAATCTTGGTCATGATTTTCCGGATGTTTCTGGGACTGATTTAATTTTCTTTGTAGTAAGGTACGTTGGCTGATAGGGCAAATGCTAGGATAGGCATCATTAGTTTTAACTTCGGAAGTTTGCGCGGCACTCGAATTAGATCACCACCTTCTATGGGTATATAATGTTTTCCCTAACAATGCATTTGATTTCAAAAATGATAAAATGATTAATGTACACAGCATTATTAGGCCTATGATTCGGTTCGAAGTTTTCCTTACGAATGCTCTTAACCCAATTTTGCCTTAATATTAGGTCTTTTGGAAACGGGAACACTGAAACTCTTACTTACATCCAGGCACACAGCACATTAAACTATAAACATATTGCATAGGTAACTAAAAATGAAGAGAACACTTTCAGAGAAGGACACGAGAATGAACGTTAACCTAATCACTGCCGATATTGTTGGAATAAATAACCTCTTTGGGAACAAACAGCTTCTTACGGCACTAAAAGATGATCTATAACCTTCTTAAGACTATAAATGAATATAATGTACGATTAATAATATTCAAATTTCCGTAAATATTTGGTAACAACACGACTTTCACAAATCAAAACAAACGCATGCTAGCACTCCAGCTGCCGCCATTATGGACAGTTTCGATAGGTAGGTTAAGGTCTGAGATATTGTAGTTGGTCTTGTATCAGTGATATCTAAGGATGGCACATTTGGTTCTGAGGAGGCTGAGTTCACAGAGTCTATCTTAGGTCATTAGATTTCGTAGGAAAGTTAGTTCTTTTAAAGCTTCAGTTTCGAAAATAATAGTTTTTCGGAAGAAACAGCGACAGGAATAGTTAGATCTAACCTTTGATACCTTGGAACCAATTTTCACGGTTTTTTAATAATAACTTGGCACATAAGTTATATCTTTGAGAGAGCGTGCCGCTTATGTTACGAGAGACATCTCACTTAGACTTTACAAACTAACAATAATTTGCAATAATTTGCAATAATTTGTTCTACATACGCACAGTAAACATTTTTTTCCTTACCAATTCTACAAACACATCACGAGGTCAATTGTCTCGCTTAGAGTGACATTCAGGTAAAGTTATTTATTCATGTATTTACTTTTGCTAGGGAAGTACCTTCAAGCCCCGGGCTCGCCTGCATTGCAGGGCTTGCAGGTCCTAACGTCACGCCACTGGTCTAGACAATATCAACTTGTTATGGGGAGGGGAAAGGGAGGCTAAGGAGTGAGCGGATGGACTGATGGAGTGAGTGGAGTGGCGATCACGGGGCCCTAGCGGAGTATGATTTTTTTAAGAGGCAATTAAGCCAAGGCTCATAATGGTGCAGTACAATTAATTACATTTGGCAACAGAGATTAAATTTGAGAACATTAGCTTCTAGGACAAAAATATACAGTAGCCACAGAAAGTATTCGTACACCAACATTTTAATGTATACCTTGTATATTAAGCACCATGAAGTAATATAAACACATCCAGTGAGACATATGCATAAAGAAAAGACACCTAGCTGTACATTTGCTATGAGATTTACAGCGCTCAACATAATAAACAAATAAACTCGTAATCGAAACAGACTTTCAACGTATTAGGTCGTGTTACGTACATGTAGTACGTGTTGAAGAGATGTTAAGTACAGAACAAAAATGGCCAGCCGGACACCAGTGGGATCTCTTCAACACGTATTACATGTACGTAACACGACCTAATACGTTGAAAGTCTGTTTCGATTACAATGCGGTCGTGAAAATTCAATATTCATTAAATAAACTCGTCTTTTAACACAACAAAAAGTATTCGTACAGTACTAGATAATTCAAACACTTTCCGAAGTCTTTGTTCAAACACAGTCTTAATACTTTGTATGCATGCCTTTAGCTTTGATGATCTGTTCCAGACGTCTTGGCATTGAGTTAACTAAAGGTTTGGTGTACGCTTCAGATATGTTGGACCGTGCATCTGAGGGTATCTCCTTAAGATATTCTTTACTAGTAGGGTGGCGATTTTGCACTTCTTTGTCTAGATGGGCCCACAGGTTCTCTATGGGATTTAGACCTGGACTCTGCGGTGGAGTGAGAAGTCTTCTTGGGGCGTTGTACAACAACCATTCACTGGTTATCTTGGCACAATGCTTAGGATCATTGTCCCGTTGGAAGTGTAAGACTCCTTCCAGATGAAGCTTGCGTGCACTGCTGTTTAATTTATGGCGCAACACATCTATGTACATCCTGGCATCCATAATACCATCAATAAATGCCAAGTACCCCCACTGCATTTGCAGACATGCAGCCCCAAACAATAACACTCGCTTCTCTATGTTTTACCGTGGGGATTACGTATTGAGATTCACGTTCGGTGATTGGCTTCCGCCATATCTTCCTGCACCTGCCAGTTCCAAACTGTGTAAACTTCGCTTCATCAGAAAAAATAATGGCGTTCCAAAAGTCCATTGCCTTTTCACAATACTCTTTCGCGAACTGTAGGCGCATCTGCCTATTTCTTTCACCTATATGTGGCTTCTTTCGTGGACATCTACTGCGCAGGTTCGCACTGTGCAATACATTCCTTACAGTCTGCACACTCACCGTTTTGTCGGGCCTTGAAGCGAGTTCTGTAGCACTTCGGAACGGTTCCTTTCGTGCCGAATGCACAATATTGCGTCGCTCCCGTACTGTCAGCACTTTTGGATGACCAGATCTGGGTTTGTTTTCTGTTTTCCCGCTGTGCTTGCATTTTTTAACTATTGAACTCGCCGTAGTAAAGCTAATTCCGAGCTGTTTTCCAATTTGACAATAACTTTTACCTTGCTTAAACAGTAACACTATATTATCTCGTGGACTCAATGAAGGTTCCGTCTTCTTTCGCCCCATACTAAATAACCTTGCGGCAACGACAGCACAGTGATGACTGAAGAGATAACAACCCCACCTGCAGGCACAACTGTGGCGACAATTGATTTAACCAAATAGCTTAATCATATTAAGCTATTTGATTTAACTAATCACAAGGACAGTGCACCCGGACTGTACGAATACTTTCTTGGCGGTACGATCTGCAGTTTGTATACAGTATAGTGCGGATCATGTTACATTTTTAAACGATCTGTATGCTCAGCGTGTATATCTGATGTCTGTCGTTATGCCGTTTATAAATCTGACTTCAGCTTGTAAGTCATAATGATGTTCTATCACTTTCTGTGGCCACTGTACTGTACAATGAATTGAAGTATCATAGTGAAAGAAACCAAATCAGTACCGGTACTCTATAAGCTAGATATTTTTACTTTTAGAAAAATAACAAGCTTGATTTTAAAGATGGGCAATTTATTTACTTCTCGAATATGCTCAAAAGGCTATTGAAAACGCTTGACGCTTGTTGTTTAAAGGGGCCTAACATCAAGGTTATCGGCCCTTAATGGTACGAAATGAGACGAAATGGAATGACAAATTAAAAGTCCGAAATCCTCCACTGACCAGAATTCAAAACGTAAGGGCGACGAATGAATGGATGTGAATTTAAAACAATCAGTGGATGCGACCCGCAATGCCTTACATTCAACAGAAACTGGCGTAAAACAGTAGTATTACTGACCAAGGAACTGCTGCTATAGCATAACACCGAATCGATAATGCTTGCAGTCTAAACGGGGTCCAAAATCCAAGTTATCGGTAACTCATAACGGTACTCATCGCTAGGAAAGTAGAACCATGGTATTTGTCATGTTGCGGCACTAATCAAAAGTAGCAGAGACTCGCGGTATTCCACACATTGGTACTATACACAGGTTATGAAATTCGACATATAATACAGACCTATGGTTTTTCTCACATTGCGGCGCCATTTACAGGCAACGCAAACCTATGGGGTTCATCACTTAAGAGTACTAACCACAGGGACCTGCACTATCCCGTAGTGTTCCTCATCTAGTGGGTACTAATCATAGGCAAGGCAGAACCATGGTAGCCATCATCCCATGGTCTTGCTCATATGGTGGTACTAATCACAGGTACTGCAAAAGCCGACCGCACGATGCTCCTGTGTGCTACTAATCACAAACCTATTTGGTACCTAAAATAGTGGTACTACGCGCAAGTAAAAGCGACCCATGGTGTTCCCCGCGTGGTGGTACTAATCAAAAGCAGTTTCATGGTTCTAAGGCAAGCATCCCTTGGTCGCCCCCTTTTAGTCGCCTCTTACGACAGGCAGGGCATATCGTGGGTGTATTCTTCGTCTCCGTCCCCACCCACAGGGGGGTTGTGTGTTTGGTCCGCGAGAGGTATTTTATTTCTCTCAAGTCCGCCGGCAAGCCGGTTAGGACTCCCCTATCCGCCACCTGGGACGCGCCACGTGGGAGTATCACCTCTCCCCCTGCAACGCCAGCGTAGTAGGTTCGTGGGGTTATTGAAAAACTAAACAAAGTAATGCCATAAAGAATTAGTGCCATACTTAGTAGACTTTAACGATTTGATGATAAAGGACCCTTTACATGTACCAGGTTCTTCGCTTTCATCTTCTCTCTGCGACCGCCCTTGGTCAGCCCTTGCTTTATTTTGACTCCCACGGTATTACGTTTACAAGTCCTAGAGAACCTTTTATTTTCACGTCTTCCATGGACCTTCGTTTTCTTTTGCCGATACCTCCATACTTCGAAGGGTCTGCTCTTCATCTTTCCTCTGCGATTATGAAACGAAAGCAAGCTTCTAGTTTTACTCGTCCGTGGATATCATGAACATTGGACTTCCACTTTGGCGTGGCATCCGAACCTTCGGAAAGTGGATTAATTTCAAAAATCTCACATTCTAAGGCCAGGATTTGAACCACAACCACCTTGGTTATAAATCACTACGTTACTGCCACGACCCCTTATGAATAAGAGGGATTTTATTTATCGCATGGCTTTTAGTGCTGCGTGTTTGGATGTAGGATGATGATGGTAATGAGCTAGGGAGAGGGTGAAACCCGGTGTCGGTACATAGCCTACCCCTGTCAATAAACACCAAGTGGTCTATTCAAGGCTTAACATCTACATCCAACGGATCAATCACCATCAACAGCGCCATATGCCATGACTCTATATCAGGGCCTCTCAAACGCCCAAAATCTCACGCGTGCAAACAGCGGCACAGAGTTCCTGTGCACAGTGCATCGGTCCCGCTCGGCTCGGCTCGGACCAACGCTTCGTCTCTGGGCTACTCGGCTAAGCTCGGCTCAACTCGGCTCAGATTTGGAGCGCTACGGAGCAAGTGAGGAAGAGGGAGACAGGGGGAGCGAGCGAGACAGGCGTGGGGAAAGAGATAGACAGCGCTATTGCTCCAAATCGAGGAATGGGGGTCTTCACTCTGGTCAACCAAGCGAAGTCGTCTTTTGCACCGTGCACAGTGCATGCACCAGGCGCATGCATCCTGAGAGGCCCTGCTCTATATGAACACTTCAGAGAGGGTTGGAACTGAATCCAGGTTTTTGGCGCACAATCTAATATTTAGAAATTGTATACCATCACCTCTCCTACCCTTAGGGCCAACATTCTGATGGTGATTTCCTTTCCCACAGTGCGACTCGAACCGGCTAACCACGGTGTCAGGCCAGATAGACTTAAGACTTGACGCCTTAATGAGTATGGCCTTCAGGCGGGCTATTAAGAGGAATGATTATCTCGTATTTCTAATTAAAAGATCAATAATTACCATTGCTACCAACTTTTTCTTCCATTTTCATTATCCCCTGGGGGGATGGCTAGAATTCAACCACGGTATCATCTTCGTGTCGTAAGAGGTGCCTAAAAGGGGCGCAAGAGACTAGCCCCAGGGGCTGTTAACTTGGAAGCGTGGGTTGGCGACTACGGTGCCCTTAGCTGAGTCCTGACATTGCTACCACTCGCGTGTGCTAGGCTCCTCATCCCTCATCTTCATCTATCCTATCCGACCTCCCTTCGTCAACTCTTATTCTTTTCTGACCCCGAAGGCCAAGGAAGTCGTTCATTTCTGCGCCCTTCGTAGCTATTGTCTTTCTTTGGTCGATACCATTTTTGGAAGTGTTGGATCCCTTCCATTTTTTTCCCTTCAGATTAGTGTTAATAGAGGGTGAATGTCCACTTGTACATCCTCTCAAAACAATAATCACCACCACCACCACCCCAGGGACTATCGACTTGAGAGTTTCACTGAGTCTGGCATTACTTCCACTTCCTTGTGCCAGGCTGCTCACTTTCATATTTCGTATCCGACCTTCCTTGTCCAAAGTTTGTTCTCTTCCGACCCCGACGGTATAAGGCTTGCGAGGCCTAAGAAAGCTTTTCATTGTCAGGCGCTTCGTGAACCTTTCCGCCCTTTGGCCGATACTTCCATTCCTCGAAGTGTGTCAGACCTCTTCTTTTTTCCCTTCTGATTAGTGTTAGGGGGGGGGGTGATGTAATCAGAAATGCAAGCTTTTCTTTAAAAATCATTACAACCATAGTTATTGAACTGAAGGCATGAAATTTTGTATGTGTATAGAGAAATAACTGTAATAAATGAAAAAATATGATGAGAGACCTAGATGTAAGGCATGTACATAAATATTATAAAATATTTAACAGTTATGCCATTTTTGCATGAAAGCCTTTACAGGAATTCTAATGATGCGATTCATTTAAACTTTTTACTGTATGAAGCTATCACTACAATATGAACACTGAACTACAGTATAATAAATTACATATATTTCAAGGTGCTCAAATATGTCGGCCTGGTGTCAGTATATTTACTAGCACGTAAAAGAACTCCTGCAAGACTAAATTCCGGCACCTCGGCCTCTCCGAAAACCTTAAAAGTAGTAGTTAGTGGGACGTAAAGCTAACAACATGAACATTACTCAATTACATATGCATAATAGTTTTTACTTTAAAAAAAATTGACGTTTGCATTGCAAAAATTAAGAGATGTTCTCGCAAATTAGTGTTATCCAAATTGAACGAGAACAAGAGACGTCGAAAGGAGATCAAATAGGAGATATGAAAGAGAGCACAAGTAAGTGGGAACTCAGCCGGTGTACCGAGGTCACCACTCCAAGTGTACAGGTTGTAAGCCAGATAGATTACAATGCCAAGGGTTCGCTTAAACTCAGAAAGAACTTGGCGATAATGGTATAGGACTGGCAAGGAAGCGACCGTGCTTTTAATTAAGACACAGCTCCAGTATTTGTCTGATGTGAAAATAGGAAACGGAAAACCCTCTTCAGGGCTGCCGACAGTGAGGTTCGAACTATCTCCCGAAAGTAAGCTAACAGTTACACGCCTCAAACCACGTAGCCAACTCGCTTAAACCCCGTGTGGGTGGAGGTGGTAGAGTACATCCATGTTATCCTGTGTCTGACATAAAAGGAAACCCAGAGACTTTAATTTTTGGATAGGTTGGCAACCACGGGCCCCTAGCTGAGTCTGGCATTCCTTCAACTCACTTATGTCAGGCCCTTCGCGTTCATCTTTTCTATCGACCTTCCTTGGTCGAGTCTTGTTCTTTTCAGACCCCGATGGCATTAGATTTGGGAGACCTAAGGAATCCTTCATTTTCAAGTCCTTCGTGGCTGTTCGCTTACTTTGCCGATGCCCTTCATTCTTCAAAAGATCGGATCCCTTCCATTTTCATGTCTGATTAGTGTTAATAGAAGCTGGTTACCTAGTTGTACTTCCTCTTAAAACAATAATCTTCACCAGGCTAGCCACTGTTCGAATCCTGGACAATACCTACATATGAAACTTTTAAATATGATATCACGTCTCTTTGGTTCGGATTCCACACAAAGCTGGAGGTCCCTTAGTTAGCCTTAATGAAAAATGACGAATTATTATTATTCCTCTCTGGATTAATGGCAGAGTTTTGGCCTACGAATCGCAAGATTGTGGATTCAAACCCGACAGAGGTTGTCGAATTTTTGAAGGGTGGAAAAAGAAAGTCCATTCGGTACTGTGTGTCGTACGATATCGGCATGCAAAAACTCTCTTGTAATGGCAATAGCGTAGCCAGGATCGGCCGGGGGGTTATAGTTACAAAATACTGATACGTACGGTAATGAAGGTGCGTATGTGGTGCGCGCCTGCATGACTTGTCTATAAGGATACTGATACATGTGAATTATGTTGATATTCAGTACCCTACAAAATCATGCGTTAAAATACAGAACAAGAACAATATGATCAAGGTCAAGAGTTTTACAGCGAATTGTATGTTCATTTTACATTCCAAAATCCAATTTTTGAGTGTTCTTAGAAAATAGATTTAACAGATCTGTTGGTTTTATAATTATGTCCCTGAATGTTTGTTTGGTTTATAGTTTATTGTCAGATTCTGTTTATTTTCTTTTTGTAAGAAGTCCATGGGACGGGGTTCTAACAACCAGTAATCCCCTCCCCCCCCCCCCCCGACCCTGTGGCTGCACCACTGTGTGATACAGTTGGTGTTTACCCGGCAAAATTAATTAAAATTCAACCATAGAATGCCAAACAGAGATTCATGTCTCTACCATTTGGTAGAGTAAAACGGAACGTCGAAATTGACATGCAGGCAGCCTACATGACGTCATTTCGAATTGCCTGCACACGACAACAGAGGCAATGCATTATTATTATTATTATTATTATTATTATTATTATTATTATTATTATTATTATTATTATTATTATTATTATTATTATTATTATTATACCAGGGGTACACCTTCCCCGGCTAGTTAAATTGCGCGCCTTCTACAAGGCCATCTATGTCAAGAAACTTGAACTTGTGAACTACCAAAAACTTTGGCTTTCTACGATTAAATGTATCTACCATTAATTTACTTTCCCCCTCTCGCGGGCTAAACTCTAATTATTTCATAGAGTAATATTTATTTTTGATATTTGTAAATTTGGTTCTGAGGATTTCTTTTAATGTATCACATTTCAGCTGGTTCCTCGTCGATTGTAATACACCTATCAAAAACTTGGAAATATTTTCTCTAGCCAAGTAAAACCGGGGGTGTGTATAGGAATCCAGCCTATCAATAAAGAGTTCTGGAATCTTCCACTTATGGCACTATAAAAACAGAGCACTTCAGGATCGTATTGTCTGAATTGCTCCAGTGTGATGAGAGTTACTTGACGTGAACTAGGAGGCAGGGGTGGGGCCTGCGTGAGGAAGGCCCAGTGACACAAGGTAATGACAGAATTTTCATAAATATGTGATAGCTCCTACGGATAGTTTGGGGGGGAAGCTTCAACCTCTTTTATCTATATATATAAAATAACTTGTCCTGACTGACTGACTGACTGATTCATCATCGCCGAGCCAAAACTACTGGACATAAAGAAATGAAATTTTGGGGATACATTTATATTAAGATGTAGGTGCTCGCTAAGAGAGGATTTTTGGATATTCCGTCGCTAAGGGGGTGAAAAGGGGGGTGAAATTTTAAAATGAGTGTATCTATATCTCAAAACTTTAAAAGTTTACAGATGTAAAAATTGGTATTTAGAATCTTTAAAAATAAGGAAACACGTATTTTTTTGTTTTCAGAAAATCCCAATAGGAGGGGTGAAAAAGGGTGAAAATGGGTTGAATGCCTTTAATCAGGATACCAGTACTTATATCTCAGAAACTGAAGATATTACAGACCTGAAAATTGGTACTTTTGATCTCCTTTAAAAATAAAGAAACACGTATTTTTTTGTTTTTGGAAAATCCAATTAATGGGATGGTGAAAAGGGGGTGAATTTTTAAAATGAATGAATCTATATCTCCAAACTTTTAAAGTTTGCAGATGTAAAAATTGGTATTTAGAATCTTAATTAAAAATAAAGAAACACGTATTTTTTTGTTTTCGGAAAATCGCAATAGGAGGAGTGGAAAGGGGTGAAAAAGGGGTTGAATGCCTTTAATGAGGCTACTTATATCTCAGAAACTGAAGATATTACAGACCTGAAAATTGGTGTTTGGGATGTCCTTTAAAAATAAAGAAATACGTATTTTTTGTTTCTGGAAAATCCAACTAAGGGGGGGGGGTGAAAAAGGGGGTAATATTTTAAAATGAGTGTATCTATATCTCAAAACTTATAAAGGTTATAGATGTGAAAATTGGTATTTAGAATCTCCTTTAAAAATAAAGAAACACGTATATTTTGTTTTCGGAAAATCCTAATAGGAAGGGTGGAAAAGGTTGAAAAATGGGTCGAATGCATTTCATGAGTCTACAGTACTTATATTTCAGAACCTGAAGATATTACAGACCTGAAAATTGGGATCTTCTTTAAAAATAAAGAAACACGTACATTTTTGTTTGTGGAAAATCCAATTAATGGGGGGGGGGAGTGAAAGGGGGGTGATTTTTTAAAATGAGTGTATCTATTTCTCAAAACTTTTAAAGTTTATAGATGTAAAAATTGGTATTTAGAATCTCCTTTAATAATAAAGAAACACATATTATTTTGTTTTCGGAAAATCCCAATAGGAAGGGTGGAAAAGGGTGAATAATGGGTCGAATGCCTTTATTGAGTCTACTTATATTTCAGAACCTGAAGATATTACAGACCTGAACATTTGTATTTTGGATCTACTTTAAAAGTAAAGAAACACGTATTTTTTCGTTTTTTGAAAATCCAAATAATGGGGGGGTGAAAAGGGGGGTGAACTTTTTAAAATGAGTGTGTCTACAACTTAAAACTTTAAAATTTACAGATGTAAAAATTGGTAGTTACAATCCCCTCTAAAAATAAAGGAACACGTATTTTTTTGTTTCCTGTAAATCCTAATAGGAGGGTGAAAAATGGGTTGAATGCCTTTAATGAGGATACATATATCTCAGAAACGAAGGATATTACAGAACTGAAAATTTGCATATGGGATCTCCTTTAAAAATAAAGAGACGCGTTTTTTAGTTTTTGGAAAATCCAACTAATGGCGGTTAAACAGGAGTGACAACTTGGGGTGAATTTTTTGAAAGACTATATCTACAGATTATCTTGGAAACGTAAAATGTTACAGACGTAAAAAGTGGGTGTTTGGAATCTCCTGTAAATATAAAGAAACAGAGGTGATTTGTTTTTGGAAACTCCACTTAAGGGGAACTCAAAAGGGGTGAAATTTTAAAATGAGAATTTTTACAGTATATCTAAAAAAACTTAGCATGTTACAGAAGTGATAAATGGTATCTTTTATCTCTATTAAACATAAAGAAACGTGTATTTTTAGTTTTCGGAAATACCACTTGGGTGGAGGGGGGGTTAAAGTGACTGAAAATGGTGTTGAATTCTTTTAATTAGGCTACTGATATCTCAAAAATGAAGATGTTACAGCCGTGAAATTTGATATTTGCAATCTGCTTTAAAAGTAAAGAAACACGTATTCTCGGAAAATCCAATGAAGGGTTGGGAGGGGGTGAAAGAATTGAAAAATTAATTGTCTTAATTGTATGAGAATACATACATCTAATAAAAACTAAAGTTGTTACAGGCGTGAAAATTCGTATTTGGATTTCCTTTAAAAACAAAGAAAAACGCGTTTTGGGGGGAAACCATCTTGGAGGGCGGGAGTGTAAAGGAGATGAATTCCTTTCATGAGGACACATAAATCAAAAACTGAAGAAGTTAGAGTCGTGATAATTGGTATTTAGAGGATCCTTTACTATTAAAGAAACAAGTACTTTTTGCGGGAAAATTCACTTAGGGGGGGGGGGGAGGGGAGTAGTGTGAAATGAAGTGAAGAAAGTAAATTATTTTTATGGGGATACTTATATCTCAAAACTGAAGGTAATAGACGTGAACATTGGTGTTTGGAATCTCCCTTAAACATATAGAAACAAGCCTTCTTTTAATTTATTTTTTGTAGGGGAGGGGGGTGGTAAATAAGCTTAACGGCGGTAGGGTGTAGAAGGAGGTGAGACCAATTGATTTTACTGTTATTAATGTACTTATAAGGATCCTCCGTTGCTCAGGCAGCAGCGCGCCGGCCTCTCACAACTGGGTTCCGTGGTTCAAATCCCGGTCACTCCATGTGACATTCGTGCTGGACAAAACGGAGGCGGGACAGGTTTTTCTCCGGATACTCCGGTTTTCCGGTCATCAGCCATTCCAGCAACACATAATAATAATAATAATAATAATAATAATAATAATAATTGTTACCGTGTTTTTGCGGTAGTTAGAGGTGAAAGAAGGTGCGGGTGTGAACGGGTCTCAAGCTACGAAATTAGAGTTCATGTAAAATTAACAAGGTTATATTTTCTTTTCAAAATAAAGAAATAACAAGCATGGCAGTTACAGAGTAGCAAGGCAACAAAATGTAGTTACAATATTTACCGGATTTGGGCTTCGCGCCCCGACTTCACAATTCTTGGGCAATCAGCCCAACCTTACTCCAAAATAAGTTTTAACAGAGGGGCAGAAAACCCCATTCATGCTCAGGAGCACTTGCTCCAAATTACACAGAAAAGCCTCCCCGAGGCATACAACACTCAATTTTCGAGAAAGAGCCAATCGCTCTCAACATTAAGCCTATTAAAGGCCATACCAAACTCCACCTTCAAGTTGTCCTCTAAGGACATAGATACAGGGGTAAAATACCCAACCTACTGAGGTCTATTAAGTAAGAAAAAAAGGTTAATTACATGACCTCTAAAATAACCACTTGAGAGGAGGCGACCTGCACTCCTAATACATTTGTTTAAAACCTACTTGGCACTAGGCCATTAATGCAGGGGCTAATCCCATACTAAAGAGGTGACTTTAGAAAGGAACAATTTACATTACGTTAAAGAAGAATAGGTTGAGAAAAAAATAAGTTCACCTCAAACAATATGAGTGGGAGCTCGAGAGGGTTAAGCACTCTCTATCCCGATATGCAGTTTAAAGATAGAATAGATACCAAGGGTCTTTACATTTTAAGGAAGGTTACATTATGGAAAAACTTCGGACACGCCCCGAGAGTTAAACTGCTGAGCTAGCAAAGAAAGAAGTTATTAATCGGCCATTACCTTGTTGTTGACCGCTGCCGAAGAAAGAGGCGCTTCCCGCCCCCTGCTATGTACTTTACACACTAAAAGATGGAACAGAAGTGGCGCAGAGACCCAAAAATCAGCAGTTTATATACTCTCGCGGAAAGTTCGAGGCGTTTTTGGAATGAGAACACCCTCCCACCAAAACTTTATTGGTTAGGGATAAGCAGCATATTCAAGTTGGGGGAAGATACATCAGATTGGTCAGAAATTAATTAAAGAAATTCGGGATTGGCTAAATACAAAACAAGGGGAAAGAGAGGGGTATACAGCCAACTCAAACAATAACAGAAAAAAATTTAACAAGAAACAAACTTTTGAAATAAAAATTTCTCCAAAAAACAGTTCTTTCACATCGCACTAGGGTGCACCATTGTAGTTTTTCAGTAGTGTCCTCTAAAAGAGAAAGTTCACACTTCTTACTACCGGTAAAACAAAAATACATCAAAAGTGGCACAGTTCAAAAACTCCAAACTTTCCACGTAGTGACATCTTCTGAGAAACTTGAAAATTAATACCGTCGATAAAGTTCAGACTTCCTCCAGCAGAGGAGTTTCAACTGGCGCACATTTTAAATTAGCGGCGTGGAGGTGTACCGCCCGGTACAGACCTCCCCCCCCCCCAAAAAAAGTTCCTCCAGGGGTGACACATGCAATTTGTTTGGAAACAAGGTCCAAGTTTTGATGTTGATATGGAGATTAATTGCAGAAGTATTTATAAGATTTTCTTAATTTGGTTTGTATCAGTTTCAAAATTTTTGTTGTAACTGGTGAAGTAAAGTCTTTATGTTTGTAGAAGTTGAATTCAGAAGGAAAACTTTAGTTTTTAAAGTTGAGGAAAATTTTCTAAGTCCACCAAATATTGCAGTAGGATACCCAAGAAAAGGTAGTAAAGTTGAACTGGAATGTCCATATAGCTGGATATGTACTTCAAACGTTGATGATTTTAACGGCCAGACCAGCCGCCACTGCTTGCGTTCAGAGGAGGCCGCCCGGGCCCCTCAAGTACCCTGAGATACCGCTCGCCCGCACTATGAGGGGAGCAGAGGTGTAGAAGCACGCCGCGCCCGCGGTGAACATATACAGGCTGCGGGCCAGTAGCAGGTCGTGCGCCGCACATCAGCCTTGGCCGGGAGGAGAGCTCCGGCTCGCCGTGCACATGTCGTCCTCGCTGGGGTCGAGGGGGCCCTTCCTCTATCCCAGTCGCGGCACGGCGCCGCGCGGCTGCGGGGGCACTGAAACATTAAAGCTAGGCGGCAGAATTTGTTGGACCATCATCTTTTTTTTTTTTTTGAGGGCACAGGCTTGTGGAGAGGTTGAGGGGCCAGCGGCGTGCAGATATCCATGGCATTAAATAAGCCACTGTGTAGAGTGGAGCAGGAGACGGGAGCGTGGTAATGGCCGTGGCAAGGACAGGATGGCAGTTTAACGGTTCGGGGCAGGTTTTACAAAAATGCTTACATATAAAACAAAATATTATAGAAGGGGCAGAAAGCCTTAAGAGTGAAACTCAAAAAAAATATAACCTTCATATTCCTTTCAAGATAATATGAGGCAAGTTAGCACAGAAATTATACAGGTTTCACCTGCGACAAGTGAACCCTAAATATCCTCTCGGTGGCTGGATTGCTTAATAACAACGTAACCGACGTAAGGAAATCGAGAATTATGCACGGCCCATGAAATCTGGGGGCAAGCTTGCCCGCGGGAACAAAATTCTTGACCATCACTTAGTCGCCTACCTTCAAATTGGTAGGTCTCCGTCCACGATCATACCTTTCCCTAACCTTTTCATGAGACACTTTAAGATTGGCTTTAGCCTTCTTCCAAAGATCTTTAATGTTGTCCGGATCTATTGTCTCAGGTAGAATGTCACTCAGAGACCAGAGGTTAGAGAGCGGCGTGTTGGGAACAAACTTGAACATCAAAGAGGCTGGAGTAAATTTATGTGATTCATGAACCGCCGAATTCAAAGCAAAAGCTAACCAATGCAGGGACGTGTCCCACCTGGAATGATCTTCATGATGATAGGCAATAAGCGCGGACCTGAGATTACGGTTAACCCGTTCAGCCAGAGATGGTTGAGGGTAATAAGCAGAAGTAGTCACATGAGAGATGGACAGGTCAAAGCAGAATTTACGAAAAAGATTTGATGTAAACGCCTTAGCATTATCAGACACAATATATTGGCACGGACCAAAAGAGGCAAAAATAGAATTTAAGCAAGTAATGGTGGACTGAGCGGTAGCCAGCTTAGTCGGAAATAACCAGGAAAATCTTGTAAAACCATCTACGCATACAAAGATGAACTTGTTGGCATTTCCCTTTGACTGGGGGAAGGGTCCTACATAATCAATATACAGGCGTTCCATGGGGCGCGACGCTTGATGCGAAGACAAAAGGCCTACCTTGGTGGACATGGTGGGTTTACTGAGCAAACAAGATTTACAAGCTTTTACTAGTTCACGGATTTCACCGTCCATACCCTTCCAGATGAACCTTTCACGAATCTTTTCACGAGTTTTAAAGATTCCAAGATGCCCCCCTAATGGGGTCTCATGATAGTACTTGAAGATCATAGGCACAAGAACAGCTGGAACGACAACCTTCATCATCTTATCATGCCTCGAAGGGCAACATAGAACACCATTCCTCAGAACATAAGGGACAACATGTTCCCCAGAAGAAAGGGTTTCCATTATCGGAGCCAGCGTCGGATCTTCACGTTGGTATTTCTCGATATCCCTAAAGAGCATGGGAGCATCTGTTAAGATGGCATTAACACCAGATAGTATGGACTCGGGAGGTGATGAACTGTCGACCGGTTCGTGGGTCTCGACGTCGTTGGAAAACATACGGCTGAGTCCATCAGCAACAACATTTTCGGTACCTCTGATATGCCTGACATCGAATTGGAAGGCAGAAATTCGGATGGCCCAACGGGCTATACGACCAGTACGACACGGCCTACCTAAGACCCAGCTTAAGGCTTGATTATCTGTCTCCAGGTCGAATTTGACATGTTCCAGATAGAGACGGAACTTTTCTAAGGCGAATAAGACTGCCAAACCTTCGAGCTCATAGATGGAATACTTGGCTTCTTGAGCCGACAAGGTCCTAGATGCATAGGCGATGGGTCGCCTCCCTAGTTCAGTCTCTTGAAGAAGGACTGCAGCTACTGCTGACGACGACGCGTCGGTTTGGACGATGAATTTCTTCGAGAAATCAGGCATAGCAAGTACAGGGGCATTACAGAGAGCCAATTTAAGATCTTCAAAAGCGGCTTGTTGAGAAGGTCCCCACTCGAATTTGATGCCTTTCCTACGAAGAAGGTTCAAGGGCGCCGCTCTATTAGCGAAGTTAGGAATGAACTTCCTGAAGAAATTCACCATACCAATGAACCTGGCGATACCTTTGATGTCCTTGGGAGGTTTAAAATCACGGATGGCCTGTGTTCTAGAATGATCGACTGCAACACCATCAGGTGACACAATATGCCCTAGGAATGACATAGAGGGCTTAGCAAAGGCAACCTTGGACAACTTGACAGTTAACCCAGCCTTACGAAGGCGATTGAGAACTTCTCGCAGATGATCTAGATGTTCTTCAAAGGTCTCCGAAAATAAGACGACATCATCCAAGTAGTGATACAAATACTCAAATTTGATGTCGGAGAAGACCCTATCTAGCAGCCTAGTGAGTACAGCTGCTCCCGTGGGGAGCCCGAAAGGCACGCGGTTGTATTCGTATAAATTCCAGTCCGTAGCAAACGCTGTAAGATGTTTAGACTCTTCCGCAAGGGGAATTTGATTGTAGGCTTGATTCAAATCCAAGATGGTGAAGAACTTGGCCTTACGGAACCATGAAAAACAAGAATGAAGGTCGGGAAGGGGCACAGATTGTAACACCACCTTCCGATTGAGAGCCCTATAATCAATGACAGGCCTGAAGCCCCCTTGGGGTTTCGAGACTAGAAAAATAGGTGACGAATACGCCGACTTAGAGGGCCTAATAATACCATCCTTCAACATCTGATCGATGATTTCTTTCAGAGCCTTCATTTTAGGTGGAGATAGCCTATAAGGTGGAAAACGGACAGGAATAGAATCCGTGACCTCAATTTTGTATTCAATAAGGTCAGTAACACCAAGAGTATCAGAGAACACCTCTGGAAATGACTGACATAATTTACGAATACTATCAGCCTGCTCCTCAGGTAGATGTCTAAGGTCTAACAACATCTCATCCTGGGTAGGCGAAATAGATAAACATGATACATAATTACACTTTAACAAGGGAATTTTACAATTGGACGCAAATTTGAATGTGCACGACTTACTCTGAAGATCGAGCACAAGACCAGTGTGAGAAATGAAGCCAGCTCCCAATATGATGGGGCAAGACAGGTGCTTAGCCACAAACAATTTGATTTTCCATGTAAATTTAAAAATACGAATTTTGATATTTACAGAACCTAGGATTTCCAATGGAGATGAATTAGCCGAAACATATTGAACAGGAGATGAGACATAGTCAGGTAGTTTACAAACAGATTTCAATTTAGAATACCATTCAGCCGAAATAATCGAACAAACACTGCCTGAATCTAAAAGAGCTGTTACAGGTTCATTATTTAACTCAAGTTTGAGAAAAGGGACCGGTGCGGGGGTATCCGCCGCAATCCTAAGACACTCTTTGGGGCATTCAAAAGATAGATTTGCAGATTGAACATTCCCTGAATTTACGACCTGTTTGCCAGGGGCTGAGCCTCGGGAAGATGGATTAGTCGACTCAGCCGAAGCCACTAGTCACTTTTGATTGTTGTTGGAAGTTGCACCTGAAGTTGAGCAGGAGGGGGTGCTATTCGAATTGGGACAATTCTTGGCGATATGTGAGAAAGCCCCACATTTAAAACAGCCTTGTGATGAACCAGTTCCATTCCTTGTCCCACTAGACTTGAGCAATGGGCACTTGTTCCGAAGATGGTCGGGCGACCCGCAAGCATAGCATTTACGAGGTGTGACTGGTCGGCGAGGAGGAGGAGGCCGAGGATTACCAAAAGAAGGAGGGGGTTCTTTCGCGACACGCAAAGAATCGGCGTATCTAACTCCTTCCGCTGAGACGGCCAATGCTTCAAGTTCAGAGAAGGTTTGCGGGCACGCCGCGAAACACAAATATGACCTATAGGATGGTGAAATTCCTTCTACAATAGCCTGTACAATCTGATCTTCAGGAAAATGAAGGGCAAACACCCTAGTATAGAATTTAATATCTTGGATGAAGTCTGCTAAGTTTTCATCCAAACGCTGTACACGATAATAGTACTTCTGAATAAGGGAGGACCTGGCCCTAGCCGGGATGAAGTTAGCTAGCAAGTGGGCGTGGAAATCCTCAATAGATGATTGCTCGGCAATGGCTCTTACTATTTTGTCTCAGAGAATACCAATTGCATAGGGATAGATGATTTGCAAAATCTGACATGGGGAAAGAGAAAACACAAGGGCATGATCCTGAAATTCAACTAAAAATCTTAAAAATGAAATTACGTCACTGGTGGTATTAACGGAAAACTTAGAGATACCTCTGAGCAACATTGCCAATGGATGAGGCAAGCTGCTAAACCCGGGTGACATAGTAGGTAAAGGTTTCAGTGGCAAGGAAGTTAATTCAGAACGTATATTATTCAACGATGCACGGCGTTCAGACTCGTTGTCCAATGGGGCAGAGATAGTTTGAGCAGCAACGGTTATCCTATTGGCTTCTCCCTTAGGAGGCTCTTCCTCGTTGGGTTGGGAAGAATTGAGAGAAAGAAGAAGAGCTGCTCGACTAGGTGGTATATTCCGAACTGTCAGCGGAGAGATGGCGTGGAATGACATTAGTAGACGAATAAGTTTGACTGGCGTTTATAAAAGTAGGAAAGATCACAATATGAAGATAAAGTTGGAATTCAAGAGGACAAACTGGGGCAAATATTCATTTATAGGAAGGGGAGACGTTTAATAAATTTCCAATTTCTTTGAAATTATTTAGGAAAAGGCTAGGAAAGCAACAGATAGGGAATCTGCTACCTGGGCGACTGCCCTAAATGCAGATCAGTATTGATTAATTGATTGATATTTCTTACCGTTCTCGATATTTATGCACCCTATCGATTATAATGAATACGATCGATCTTCTGTATCGATTTCTCGCCACGTGCACTAGCGAGCTCTATCGTCGATATTCGAAGGCGCTGTTGAAGTCGATTAGTGAACAGGTAAACAAACAGTTCCGAACAAAAGCGCAGAACATGTAAAATGCGTAAATAATGTGGCAGAAAAAATTGTTTAGAAATGTTCTTTAGAAATAAAGATCGCTTAATTTTAGTACTATCATAGGTAGATCCCTGCACGGATGGGGATATCCGCGGAAATCCACGAAGTTAGTGTCTTGGGGATACAAACTGTATGGCAGTGCGGATAATTTTGCTGACAAGTTCTAAATGATGACGTTATTGATTTTCACTCAGGTATACTCTTGATTTTGCTTGTGGTTAGGCAACCCTTGACATTGGTACGGGAGAATAGTGATATATAAAAAGCCTTGAAACCATAAAGCCTTAAATCTGACCTAAGCCTCACTGGCTCCTGCCCGCAATTACGGCGGCAATTGTCGCAAGAGAAAATCCCTCATAAACCTGCGATTGTAGGAGTTCTGGTGCCAGGTGTCAGGCCTATTGTATAATGTTAACAGATCTGCCCATTTCAATACCTTGGGTGTAATATACTGTTGTTAAATATTTAAATTATGCGCGGACAACCATTTTGCGGATGCGGATAGGTGGTGGTGGTGGTGATTATTGTTTTAAGAGAAAGTACAACTAGGCAACCATCCTCTGTCTATATATATACCGTATATAAAATAAGAATTTTGTCTGTACATTGCTCAGAATTTGAAAAGAATGGTATGTCTGTATCGGTCATGTCCATAGTAACAAGAAAATGCACTTTTTACTTTTCCGTAATGTCTGTCTGTCTGTCTGTCTGTCTGTCTGTCTGTCTGTCTGTCTGTCTGTCTGTCTGTCTGTCTGTCTGTCTGTCTGTCTGTCTGTCTGTCTGTCTGTCTGTCTGTCTGTCTGTCTGTCTGTCTGTCTGTCTGTCTGTACACGCATCACGAGAAAACGGCTGAAGAGAATTTAATGAAAATCGGTATGTGAAGTCGGGGGATGAGCCACTACAATCTAGGCTATAAATCATTTTACTCACGCTGAGAGAAATGGTAGTTTAGGGGAAGGCCTAAAATTGAATTATCAAATATTTATATTATTAGTGGTCCTATCGATAAATTCTAAAGTTATATAGAATTAAATGTCCGATCATTTGTGTCATACATTGTTACCGTACCGGTTTTAATAACACAGATACTGGTATTCATGAATTTGTATTTTTGTTGCTAAGTCCATATCAACGCCGAGCCACGAGAAAATGAGCTAACAGAATTTAATGAAAGTCGGTACCTTATATAGATTCGGGGAATTAGAAACTACAGTCTAATTCAGGGCCTCTCAAACGCCCAAAATCTCACGCGTGCAAATCGAGGCGCAAGAGCTCCGTGCACTGTGCATCGGTCCCGCTCGGACCAACGCTTCGTCTCTAGGCTACTCGGCTAAGCTCGGCTCTACTCGGCTCAAGTCAGCTCGGATTTAGAGCGCTACGGAGCAAGCGTGGTAGAGGGAGACAGGGGGAGCGAGCGAGACAGGCTTGGGGAAAGAGAGAGTAAGCGCTATTGCTCCAAATCGAGGAGTGGGGGGTCTGCACTCTGGTCAATCAAGGGAAGTCCTGTTTTGCACCATGCACAGTGCATGCACCAAGCGCATGCACCGTGAGAGGCCCTGGTCTAAGTTATAAACAATTTTATTCGCCCTGTATGAAATTTCAGTTTAGGGAAAGGCGCCTAAAATTTAGTTTTTAAATGCCTATGTTATGTGTCCTATTGAAAAGAACTACATAACAAAAGAGAATACAATTTACGAACATTTATGTTTTATTGAATTTTACGGCACCGACTATGATAAGAGTGGTATTTCAGAGTCGGAAGAAAACTAAATGTTAAGGCCTACAATATTAAAAGCGTATAACATTGATCAACAATGACATTACATTGACGATTGTTTGTGGTGATGTTCTTTGTCTCTTATGCTGCCGCTCAACTCCGATAAATGGAATTACTGCTGCGTACCGAGTATAACAGCCTGACTGAATATTGGCGGGAAATACCTGGGGAGTTAGAAAATATTCTTCTTTAGCATACCATTCCTTTCGTTCATACATTTTCTGATACCGTACTGCTGGTACTGGTTCATCATAGTATTCCAGCTATTCGATCCCTACTCTGACGCGCTATTTTGAATGAGCAGTGTGCACTCTTAAGGCAGAGGCTCACTTAGTAGTAGTAGTAGTACTAGTATGACCTGGTCTAGAATTACAATTTAGGCATATTCCAAATTATAGCACCACAATTCACTAAATAACTCAAAATTCAACCCTGAAAAGAGCCGTTTCTTAAAAAGGGCTTCTTCCTCTTCATTAAATTCTACATTCAGTTTATTCAAAATTAGCAGTAAAGAGGGGGTTTCTCCTCTGGCTTGGAGGAAAAAATTGTCTCCAAGTCAGATAGATTTTTCCGCCACCAGTGTAGTGAATTGACATTTTCCGACTCATCGCGTACTCCTAGGAAACAGATTAGTGAAAGGGCGTAGTTTTTGCCCTGGGACTCTCCACTATTCGACCCCACCTCCGAAAAAAGAAGAAGTGTGTTCACGGATCACGACTGTCTGCGGCCTGGTTATTCCAGCTCTGGAACTTTGAACTGCTAGATCGGTAGCGTAGTAACTGTTCATTAAAAGTGAGAAAATGTGTGGTTTTTCAATTGATCGAGTATTTCATGTGAAATCATTGTTTTTACTCGCGCCATTCCTACTGACGTCATTGTAATGACCTATGTTCATTTCAGTTGGGAAAACCACCAAGACAGTCGTTCTGAGAATGTGAAAAGGTAGGTGGAGGGTGAGTGTCTGCCATTATAATGCAATTCCCCAACTTGATTGTGACTGATGGTAGGCAAGCAGGCCTACCATTACAATGAAAATTCCCCGCAGTCTTCATATGAGAAAAGACGTTTGGTGATTTCCAGGGTAACGTTAAGAGCTATGCAATTTAATACAGTCTTGCTCACAACGTGTACTCTACCTAACCTACAATTCTGTATACAATGTAGAATTCCGTAGCGAAGCACGAGTACATCAGCTAGTACAACACTAATCAGAGGGAAAAAATGGAAGGGATCCGACACTTCAAAAAATGAAGGTATTGGCCAAAGAAAGACAAGGGCCACGAAGGGTGTGACAATTAAAGACTCCCTAGCCCTAGCAAACCTAATAGCGTCGGGGTCGGAAAAGAACAAAAAGTTGACCAAGGGAAGTCGGATAGTATAGGTGAAAGTGAGGAGCTTGGACCCATAACTCAGCTAAGGGCCCTGTGGTCGCCAACCCACGCTCCAAAGTTCAGAGCCCTTGGGGCCCCTTTAAGTCACCTCTTACGATAGGCAGGGGATACCGTGGGTGTTATTCTACCGCCCCCACCCAAAGGGGGACGGATGCGGGTGCGGATGATGGAAGTTCGGATGTGGAGCGGATGCGGATATTATTTTGTATATCAGCCCGCGCAGGGCTCTAATCATAGGTACTGAAATTGAGTAAGAATGTAGCGTAATGACTCTCAATATATGGCAGGGTGCATCACTGATTCAGAGGATTTTTTAAATATATTCTCGCGTTTGGTTACATGTCAGAAAGGCTATTGTCAAGTAAATATATACTGTACGGTAGCTAAAAAGTTATCATTGCTGGACTGGGGCAACAAATATATTTTCATGATATATAAACGGTTAAGTAAAGTTAGGTGACGCTGTTTGAGTAATAACACTGAAGCGCTTGTCGCAGAAGGGGTGATGCTACAGAATTACAATTTAAAATTCACGTAGTATCGGAATAGAAAAGAAAAAAAAAACACTAACGAGTGCAGATTTGAATGTGGTTTTCTTTTTTTTCTTTTTCGTGTGATATATAATGACAATCCGTTATAGCGAGTAAATCGGTCTTCCCAATTTGTGGTGCAAGTTTAACAAGTTATTTCCCATTTATTGTATGAGTCAAAAAACAGAAAAGCTTGGACTGTCAGGTCAACGTATAAAGACCAGAAAAAGAGATGAAAAAGAGAAGTATGACCCTGCAGGCTTCCGAGATGCGGTTCTCCTTGGCCTTAATAAAGCTGGATCTGACTGTCTAAGTCAGTATCTAAGTTTCTAGACACCGCTGGCTCCAAATTATACTACAGCCGTTATGGGGAAGCTCTTTTTGATATACTCATTCCTGGCGGCCTATTAGTTCCTGGTGGTTCAATAGCGCAAGATGGTGACAGACCTTGCAAAACAAATGCCTGCATATTTGAAGCACCTGGGGATATGGACTCCTTGCACAGTTATGAACAGGTGTTCATTAAACTGATGCGGCGTTACAAATACCTAGAAAAAATGTTTGAAGCTGAAATGAAGAAAGTACCTGTGTTCATTAAGGGCTTCAGTGAATTGGAACGTATTAAGTTGGCTCGAATGACAGCTCTATGGATCTCAAATGGTTCTGTACCTCCTACGGTGCTTCTTGTACTACTTAATGAACATCTTGTAAAGGACAACATAGCTTTGAATGGAAGTATTCGTTACTTGGAAACAAGAAAAAGGTCTTGCTGGTTTGACGACTGCTCTGAAGAGAGGTGGCATTGAAGGCAGGCTAATGGAATACTTTCCCCTGAACATACGAACTGAGGATCATTTTCGTGCAGTTTTTGAAGATAAAGGTTTGGCTGATATTGTAAAACTCCACAAAGCTCAGGCTAGTCAAGAAGCTAAACGTGATCTGCAAACACATTTGGAAGAGCAGCTATCTGAGGGAAGAGCAACAAAGGATATTGTGGCAGGTGTTCGTGAAACTGCATCCAAGAGCAGTATTCAAGAACATGAGTTAATTACACTGGTCTGGTCAACAGTGATGTCTCAAGTGGAGTGGAACAAAAAAGAGGAACTGGTGGCAGAACAAGCATTAAAACATCTCAAACAATATACACCATTATTTGAAGCATTCACTACTACTGCTCGATCTGAACTGGCTCTCAAGCTCAAAATACAAGAATATTGTTATGGTAACATGAATTTCATGAAGGTGTTCCACAAGATCATACTGCTCTTCTATAAGACTGACGTATGATCGGAAGAAGTGATTCTGAAATGGTATAAAGAAGGCCGCTCAGTTAAGGGCAAAATCATGTTCCTGGACCAAATGAAGAAATTCGTTGAATGGCTGCAGAATGCAGAGGAAGAATCTGAATCCGGAGATGAAGAGGACTAAACTGAAAGTTTGCGGAGTGTTGGATCCTGTGCCCTAGACAAAGACTTCCCAATACAGAATGTCCGTAAAGGAAAGTTGACAGTATTCTCACCTTTTGGTAGTCCATTTCATTGAAGGAGTGGATATAATATGGATGTGAAAATATTTCAGTGCTTGGGACTCAACAAAACGTTGTGAAGTTTTTAGTTTATTTTCTATCTGTTTTTTTTTCCTTTAAGCTTCTCCATTAAAAGTGTGAGATTTCCCAACTTTTTGCAGTGATATTTTGAGAGAAACAACGAGGGTCTGGTATTATCATCTCTGATTATCCTGGTGCCTTATACATCCACTGAAGTAGCTGGCTGTTACAATGATAGAAACTGATGGTGCCATATCATGGGCAATATGTGAAATAAATGAATGCAATCTTTGACTGGAGAACTGACCAATGACTTGGGAATTTTTCGTTTTACAGTTCACAGCATTGTCCGTGGAGTGAAGTCCACTTTCGCTTCATTTCCACTCACCATACGCTTAGAGCGCTCATGAACACAATGTGCGCTCCATCCAACTTACAATCCCATAATACTGCAGTCTGTCTTAAAAAGCGTGAAATCATATTAACTGGCGGATATTAATATTAATCGATATTGTTATATTTACATCGATGGAACATTATCGACAGAATGTTCCAATATTTCATAACACTTTTCTAAATATTGACAGTAAATTAAATAATAATAATAATAATAATAATAATAATAATAATAATAATAATAATAATAATAATAATAATAATAATAATAATAATAATAATAATAATAATAATAATGGCGTGTGGCCTCCGGAGATGCCTGGTGCAGGTCTTTTGATCTGACGCCGTGTAGGCGACGTGCGCGTCTGTGAGGATGGAGCCCTATCTTAGATGAAATCTAATGATGAAAACGTCACAAACACCCAGCCCCCGAGCCATAGGAATTAATTAATGGAAGTTAAAATCCCCGACCCGACCGGGAATCGAACCCGGGACACCTTAAACCAAAGGCCAGCATGCTAACCGTTTAGCCTTGGAGCCGGGCAGTAAATTAAATGATTTAGCAATATCGTTGCCTACGTTATAATACAAGGCCTGGAAATAGAGCCCGTAAAACGCTATCGAAGAGGTCACACTGAAGTTCAATGCCGGGCCGCTAGGATCGCTTTCTTGCCCCCTGTCTAACAGGTTCGCGCCTTTAAACGTGTGTATTAACTGAGTTGGTTGTGAATATATTATGTGTTCGTCTGATGTTAAGCATTCGCAATTCCAGTCATGGTTTATTCACGAGAAATTAAAAGGTAGTGGAATTTCGTTTCACAAGTTTCCAGTGAATGTTCAATGTTCGAAACCTTATACAAAGGAAATATTACGCATGGGATACGACTTCCAGCTGATGGCATTAGGCCTCTGTTCCTAAGTTTTGAACCGAGTTACGTCATAAGAATCTAGCGATCCCAAAATTTGTCACTGGACTTTTTTGTAAACAATGCTGCCGTGACCAGCGATCATTTGAGAGGCCTCTTCAAACTCAGAAATCTTAAATTAGGAAACCAACCAGGAAAATAATTTGCCCAACAAATTTGGAGAAAATGAATGTAGCAAGAGCTAAAAATATTGTATTTTCCCCTGAAAAAAAAAACTCTGGTTTGAAAAGTAGATTTATGGAGGTGGTTTGTCCCGTGAGCATTAAATACAGTTTAAAATAAATAATTTGTTTTATGGAGCATTTTATGAAATTGTTCGATGCGCATGACGTCTGCAACACCTCACATGGGACATATTCCAGGAATGAGAACAAACGAGCATCTTTTAACCGGGCGAGTTGGTCGTGCGGTTTAGGGGCGCGTGGCTGTGAGCTAGCATCCGGGAGATAGTGGGTTCGAATCCCACTGTCGGCAGCCCTGGTTTTCCGTGGTTTCCCATTTTCACACCAGTCAAATGCTGGGGCTGTACCTTAATTAAGGCCACGGCCGCTTCCTTCCAACTCCTAGGCCTTTCCTATCCCATCGTCGCCATATGATCTATCTGTGTCGGTGCGACGTAAAACCACTAGCAAAAAAAAAACGCCAAGCGGAATACAATGACGTTATGGTTCGTGTGGCAACAGAACAAACAGACTGTAAAGGCTGTTTAGAACATATCTCTTCTCCAACTACTCAAAGTCCAACATTGTGTCTTATTCCTTTTCAAGATCGATGAGCCCTCATATACCAAAAATCATCGTCTGTGGCACTTCTGCAGTGAACGACGGAATTTGTCACCTTCGCTACGCAGTACTTAAGCCGAAGAGAGTTACTAAAAGGTGTACGTATTTTTTTTTTTTTTTTTTTTTCGGAAGTCATGTTCAACAGTGAAATTAAGTGTAGAAAGTGTAAAGACGACAAACCACCTCTTTTCCTACTGTGAACATTTCTGAGGCTTCTATTAGACAACATTGCTTCGAGCCACTCAAGTAGAAGAGAGAAAGTTTTGAAACTTGATAAGAAGCCCCTCAAAAGGAAAGTTTTAAAACTTCAATGACATATCCAAGCCAATGCAGCACCGCTCTATAAATAAAGTACTGTCAATACTCGCAAAAACATTCATTTTTTATTTAAGATATAATTTACTTACTGACATATACGGCCATGCGAATACAAGGGAGCGAGAATGCGATCCTAGCGGCTGAATGGTGAACTAGGATGCCACCCGTTTCCATGAGTGCATTTCAAGGTCTTGTATTATAGGGTAGGCAACGGGTAGAATATAGTAAATATCGACGGGAAAATTCATTTGAATTCGAAAATATCTACAGTAAATTGTATACTTTCACCTGCTTTGTAAATAACGACGTTTCTTAGGGTTACTTCATTGTATGAATTATAAGCTACCTTTAGAATCACTGTGACGTATTTACTCCCACAACTACACATGCAAACCTGCGAAGAGTTAAACATATACTATGTACGTATGTATGTATGTATGTATGTATGTGCAGTCCGTCAGCGATGCCGCTGGTGGGATCCTCAACAGCTCTGCCATCAGCTCTCATAGATGGCCTGGGCATCACTGAAGAGGCGTATTAGGGAAATGAGGAATGAGGTAGTTTCCCGTTGCTTTCCTCACCGAGCCAGAGTTGCTATTACGTATCAGTCTGCCAAGCCCACTGAAATGCATACACCAACCGACCCTATGAGCAACATTTTCACACCATTCATAGCATAGAGACAGATCTATGAAAGTAACAAAATTGCTCTAGCCTTTACCAGAAGACATAGTGCACACATACACCTAGCCCCCGTGCCAGGGAAGTTAACCAATTAAGGTTAAAATTCCTGACCCTACCGGGAATCGAACCCGGAACCCTGTGACCAAAGGCCAGCTAACCATTTATGTAGGATACCGCTACTGTATTCTATGATGCCGTAATATTGTAATTGGGCAACGGGTTATCCAAAGGGTACGGACGACGGGCACATAACTATGAGAATATCCTTCACATCCTTTAGGTGGCTGAAAGCTGATCTTTTCATTTCATCTCACGCCTACTTCAAAATCGAGCGGGGGGAAGAGGTAACATGTTAATAGTGTAAATGTGAAATTTGTTTGTTCACTTGTATCATATATTATTATTATTATTATTATTGTTATTATTATTATTATTGCTAGTGGCTCTGCGTCGCACCGACACAGATAGATCTTATGGCGACGATGGGATAGGAAAGGCTTAGGAGTTGAAAGGAAGCGGCCGTGGCCTTAATTAAGGTACAGCCCCAGCATTTGCCTGGTGTGAAAATGGGGAAACCACTGAAAACCATCTTCAGGGTTGCCGACAGTGGGGTTCGAACCCACTATCTCCCGGATGCAAGCTCACAGCCGCGAGCCCCTAACCGCACGGCCAACTCGCCCGGTCATATATTATTAAACATGTTAGGAGGTAAAACACACATTAATTTAGCTCAAAAATCTACTACTGGTACCGTATACAATTATTGTGTTTGAAGAACTGATTCCACACCAGTACACAATTCAATTCTCCTATCAAATAATTAGTCTTGACGAAACTGCGAGAACTTTAATCATTACTTTCTCTCTGATTCTTAAAAAAACATAAATCACAAGCAACTCAATCTGCCGGTGCTCATATTTGGTGACGTTAGTGTGCTTTTGATGAAATCGATTTTAGTCAACCTATCCAGGCACGGCTACATTGGTTACGGTTTACTGAAAAACATTCTTACAACCAGTGTTTCTGAGGAGTCTATCGATTGCATTTTTTATTTAGCAGTAATTTCCAATGTTGTGGCGGGCGAAAGTGTCGAGCATCACGATTTCTTTCTCGGCTGGACGGCTATGTTCTTGAGGGATGTTTGTAAAAAGGGTAGTAGGATGCTGTGGGGGAGGGAAGCCTCAGCCGTGATGCGGGTTGCCCTGAAACCCGTAGGGGCAGATTTAGAAGCAAGCTTTAGTGAAGACAATATTATCAGTAAACGGTTCAGTTGCTCAAGAGAAATACCTGTATTCCGAGATGTTGTCAGCATGTTGCGTGAAGTTGTTCCTGTTGTTAATGTTGATAAAGATAGAAGTAATTATGTTGTGGATGAATCTAGGTCATTCCATGATGTGACCTGTTGACCTTTTTCATAGATTAACCGTGAAAATTAAATGTAGCGATCGTCTTCCACATAAATATCGTTCTCTCGTTCGATTATTGATTTGTTAATATTGTTAAAATAATATTATAATGGCTTTTGTGAAGTGTTGTTTTGATTCAGAACTTCCAGACGTGGTGGAGTCTGTCATTCAAAAATGTACCGACCCAGGATGTAAGTTATTTGCTTGTCAGGGAAATGTAACATGTTCTGATTAAATTAATGTGTGCATTAATTTGAATTTATTCACGCATAGAGTGTCATTTGTTGTTGTTCTCAATATTGGTAGGTTGGTAATTCTGACAGCTGGTTAGGGCTGGTCATAGCATGACAGGACAGCTCCGTCAGCTGCAGCCTAAGCCTAGGCGCCAGCTGGTCGGGGAAAAGTTGTCAGAAACTTTGAAGTCTTTATAATTAAATAATTCATGTTTTAGTTTAGACAAGTATCATTCATTTTGTCTACAAAATGAGTTGGAGTAAGTTTCAACTGTTTACTAATATTTATTTTTAATTTAGGTTTGAAAATAGGGAAGGATCACTGTTAAATGAATTCTGACACACCTGTAAGATAGATTTAAACGTGAAATTAAATATTGGCCAAGGAAGAATGCGTATAAAACAATGTAAGACGAATAAGATGAAGAAAAGGCGCTGAGAAAATGGACAGAATAGAAATAACAATCTATGTAGTTCCACAAATAATTAAATTTCCAATAAACTACTGTAGTCAGCATTTCAAGATTACATGTATTTATTAATATGAATAGAATTGTGCAAAATACTGATAGTACTACTATGAATCATCCGAAGACACTTCCGTTAATAGAACATTCAGTAATTTTCGTACAAATTTCAGAATAAGGTTGAATACAGTATAATTGTTTTAGTCTATGTCTTAAAGACTGCATATCTTAGCTAAGGAAAAAGTGAGATGGTGATTTTTATAAGGCATACTGCCTTGAAATTAGAGGAAGGTCTGATAGTACATTTTGCTTTCTTGTCAACCTGCATAATTCATTTGTAATGATTTGACAATTTACATGACCTATCTGTGTTGGTGCAACCTAAAGCAACTTGCAAAAATATTTGGAATTTTATGACTCTTGAGCCATTTTAAGTCTGATCAGGGAGAATGTACTGTATTTACTCACCTATATTTCGCCCTTTCCTTCCCCTCCCCTTCGTGAAAATTCAAGTTCAGAAATCAGGATCAAGAAATTGATTAAAATTACTTTTACTAGGTTCCCCATTCCTTATGGCATCAACTTCACTTTCATCCAGATTATAGGCAATTCCAGTTTTGATGAAAGTTTTTATGACTACATCTGCCAGGATCTTGTTCTATATTGTGGTACTGAAACTGCAGACAGCTCAACAGTAAAAGGTGGTATTGCTACCATATAGACCTGTGTACTTGCCTGCTAGGGATATTTTTCAATTATGCTGAAACAAATTGCCAACAAGCAGAACCTCCCCACTGTTAATCTTGACCTCCAAAATGTGCTGGTTCTGTTTGTGTGCAGTGCAATTGCCTCTCTCATCAGCTTATTGGAAGTTATTTACTTGATAACTCAGATTCTGTGGTAACTACTACTATTTCGTTGAAGCAGAAAGGTATACAGTACAGTAGAGTCTCGATAATCTGAGGTAATTGTGGGGGGAGGTACCTCAGATTTGGAAAAACTCTGACTACATGGAGCAACACAGGGTAAATCGTGAAACATGAAAAATATCAGCAACGATTGAAAGTAAGGTCCTGTATTCTCATTTCTTACAGTGGTCCTTAATTGACTTCTGTTTCTGAATGTTGCATCATTTCTGTACAGCAGTGTCATGTCATCACTTGAAAAGTAGAGTACAGGGGGGTGGGGGGAGTTTCCTCTGGTTGTTGTTTTACGTCGTCGTAGTGCAGCCTCCTACGCATGAGACATGAGACTCCTCGTCAGGAGACATACTTGACGCTGTCTCTCTTAAAACTTCTTCCTCACTATCTTCTGTTGATTCATTCAACATTTCAGTGATTGATGCGTTTGATTCTTCATCCATTCTGTAACTTTGATTTCACTAGCATCTTTACATCTGGGTATCTGTGAGATTCGACCTGACAAGTTTAGTATGTCATCTTCATTGCCATAAATTTTCTTCCATGATTTTGTGAGTGCCTCTGGCTTCACTTTGTCCCATGATTCTGCTAACCTATACACTGTCCCTCATGCTTATCTTCTTGAGGAAGTTTGTGATGTTTTCCCCACGTTCCGTTATTTAGAGGAGTGAATGTAGCAGGCGGTGCCTTACTTTTTTTTTAAGACATTCCTAAACGCCCTGATCCATAGGTTGTATCAAATGTGTTATATTAGGGGGCAAAAATAAAGCATGAATTCCATCGCATGCTAGTTCCTGTTCATCTGTATATGAACCTGCATTGTCCAGCAATAAAACTGCTTTAATAGGCAGACCCTTCTTTTTCAAAAATATTAGTTTCAGGCATAACAACATATGTGCACGATCTCAGATGGGAGGCACAGTACGTTAACATGGTGGAAATAAGCAGGGAATGAAATGCTGTAGAAAACTAGTTTCAAATCTGCGAAAAAGAAAAATTCAAGTAATGCTCAGATTTTACGAAGCCTCTGATTTCTGAGATTCAGATTTGTGAAGCTCTACTGTATTCCCATTATTCTCTTTTCCTCAGAATCTGGTAATTCATATTTCTGTTTTTGGAATTTTATGGTTTCCTTTCTTGTTTGGCACCATAACTATTCCTGTACCAATTCCAAAGAATTTATTGAAAATCCATCTATAAATTGCATGGCAATGAGGGACAAATTGGAACACACATATTCTAAGTGCAATGAGATAGAATCCACTCTGTATTAAATTGATCTTATATCAAATGTATGGAATGTTGCAGGTTGTTGTGGATGCTGTTCTGCATTGCGACCCCGTTACAAACGTCTCGTGGACAATATCTTTCCTGTCATTCCTCAGGTGAGTGCCTCTTATTGTGTGTGGATTTGTGAGGCTGCCAGCAGTTACAGATGACTCACTGTGTGTGTGTGTATGTACAGGATGGGTTGGTCAAGAACAACATGGAAAAGCTCACTTTCTACTCCCTGTCATCGCCGGAGAAGCTTGACCGCATTGGAGAGTACCTGTTTCAGCGGGCCAGCAGAGATATTAGTCGGAGGCGAACAGGGCAAGTAGAGCAGAAATCATATTGAAATATTATATGTAATAGCATAAATCACATCTTTGACTAGTTGAGCAACAATGGTAGGCTTTTCATGCATCTGTGCTTGCTACAGAATGATTCTTGGTTGGATTCTCAAGTCTTTTGGTTGTTTCTTGTTTTTCATATATTAGCGAATTATTCATATGATCTCTCTTTAATAAGAACAAAGAACCAGTTGGAAAATTATACAGTTCAGTGCAGATATTTTTTCTCCTTTTCTGTCCTATATAGTCGGCTTAGTGTGTTCAGTCTGGCTATGGTACACAGTTAGCATTCGTTTACATGAAAGGCAACTCTGCATTTTAGGCTAGTTTGTAAATTTAAATAATGGAGCGCTGCCGCACCTAACAATGTACAACTAGTTCTTAAGGTCAAGAGTTGGCATCACTGTGAATTGCACGATCACAACCATCACAAGAAGTCACCATGAAAGAAACAAATGCCAGTGCAATCACACCTAGATGTCTGTGCTAAAAAACTGCTGCATTATCTTAACTTTTGCTGTTGAATACATTATTTCATTGGTTGTTTATGAATATTCCATGAAATGAACCTTTATCAAAATGCAATGAACTCATTCCATTGGCTATTGACCCAACAATGTAACTGCTACACATATATGCTGAAGCCTCAGAAAACTCTAAATAACATGCTAAAGGGATGAAAGTGCAAGGACAGAACCTTTTGTTAAAGCGCCTAACCCCTTCCGAATGTGTGAACAGACAGATCCATCAAAGGAAGGGATTGAGTTAAACATAATGTACTATTTATTCAGTAAGGACTCAGTTATGACTTGTTTCACATGACTTATGGCAGTTGTATTCAGTCCATTGTATTGTATCATCATTTTAAAGTTTGCTCAGAATTCAAGAAATATGTCATCTATGTTATGCAGGCAACACTTTACCATCAATAGGGAATTGAAAGACCAGTTTTTAGTCCAGAAAGTAGCCAGATTCTCTGTAACAATAGGTATAACTTCAAAGTAACGTGATCAAGAAGTTTCTGCAGACAACATATTATTTTCACTCTGAAATCATACCCAAGCCTTGCTCTTATTGGTCACAAAAGATAGCCTGTCTGCAATCCTTTAACCAGACACTTATTATTGATTCTCCTCAATTCTAGACACACTATGTTTAATGTTCTGCAGTCAAGCAAAGAAAAATTATATTTATTGAAGTTTTTTGTTGTAATATTGATTTGGTATATAGACACAGTAAAGTCTTGGATTGTGAGTATAATTTGTTATGTAAACATGCTTGTAATCCAAAGCGCTCTTAAATCAAAGCAGATTTTTCTATAAGAAATAATTGAAACATAGGTGATTTGTTCCACAACTCAAAAATATGTATTGATATAAAATGATTAATACAAAATATAAAATAAGACATACAAAAAACAAATTAACCTGCACTTTTACAGTACCTTAGAATAGTATCTTAACTGGTGTGAAGGGGACAAATGAGATGAGGAGAAGGGTTACTGTATTACACAACTTTCACTATAGTGGAATTACGAGCTGCTCGACTAAGTGGTATGTTATATGTTATGAGTCTCATTATGATAGCCGTATTGGAGTACAGAATGTAAAAGTTTCAAACAAATTTATTAAAAAAACCACCATTCCAGTACTTTACAATCTTTAAGTTTAAGATACAAATATTGCATATATGTTAAAATGGGGCATGTTTCGCTTAGGCTTTGTAAGCATCTTCAGCCATACTTAATATACCATACAGCACGTTTCCATACACACACCATTTTTGCCTTAAGGAGCACGTTTGGTAGCACCATATTCTAATACAAAACATTATACTATTTACTTCTTGAGCGCGAGTAGTTATGCGATATTTAAAGGAAAATATTTTCAATTTTTTATCACATATTTTAAAGTTTTTCAGCACATAAAAAATAAATATTTTTCACATTTTTAGCACACAAAAATCCGCTCCCTAGTAATTATTGATACTATGACGAATGTTCACCTGTTGTTAATATAGGTTGAAACTATTTTTCAACAGTGTAACTGTCAATCTAAACTACAAATTTGAAAATGCAGTAAATATGTTTGTATTGGACCTATTAAATAATCACTATTAGTGACAATGATAAAAAGATGGAATTAGGATTACCCAGCTTAAAGAAATTACAAGCTAAAAGATGTTTGTACATGGGGAAAAACATGTGTATTTACTTTGTTCACAACTTTTACAACATATTATTAAAATTCCTTACATTTAATGAACTGCAAACTTGAAAAAGGATACAGAGTCAAGGAAGTACGAAGGTAATCCCAAAAATAAGGTCTCCTATTTTTTTATAAACACAGAACTCTGTTCGTGTGGCTGTTGGTGTTTCCCGCGCTCGCGTATAAACGTGTGCACGCTGCACTGAGGCACTCAGTCTTGGCTTGGCAGCTTGGGAGAATGGAGCTCCCATTGGATGTTACTGCCAAGTGCGAAGCTATTCGGTTTTTTAACGCAAAAGGTACTGAATCAATTGAAATCTATTGCCGATTGGTGGAAGTGTATGGTGAGTCGTGCATGGATGTCAAATGTTCGTAAGCGGTGTAGAGAGTTTGCAGCCGGTTGGACTGAAATTAACGACGAATAAAGGAGCGGGAGACCGTCAATTTCCGTCGACAGTCATGAAGGTTGAGCAAATCATGCGTGAAGATCTGCGGATCACCTTGGATGATCTCTGCACTTTGGTTCCTGAGGTTTCTCGAAGCGCCGCTCACAGAATTTTAATGGAAAAGTTGAAATACCGGAAGGTGTGCGCAAGATGGGTGCCATGCATGCTGAGTGAAGACCACATGCAGCAACGAGTTGATTCTTCCCACGCATTTCTTCAACACTTTGCAGCCGAACAGGACAACTTTTTGGACTCAGTTGTCGTGGGTGACGAAACCTGGACGTTCCACTTTACACCCGAGACCAAGCAACAATCGCGCCAGTGGCGGCATCCCATTTCGCCAAAGCTGCAGAAATTAAAGCAAACATAGTCTGCCGGTAAAGTCATGACATCTGTGTTTTGGGATCAAAAAGGGGTATTGTTGGTCGACTTTATGCCCGCTGGGACCACAATTAACGCTGACAGGTACTGTGAGACCCTAAAAAAAAAAAATTAAAAAAAAACTCAAACGGGCAATTCAAAACCGGAGAAGAGGAATGTTGAGCATGGGCGTAAACAGTCTCCATGACAACGCTCGCCCGCATGTCGCCCGTCAAACCGTCGCTCTCCTGCAACAGTTTCAGTGGAGTATCATGTGTCCTAACGGGGGGAGGGGGGTGGGGGGGGCGGGGGAAATGATGGTGTAGCACAACAGCAGACCTTGTACAACAGGAACAGTGCTAGGTTAGAAAGACATCAGTCATCATAGGAGAGAGAGATTTATTAAAGAAATAAAACATCCGTCCTCCAGTGAGGGTGACCATTTGGATCCGGAATACAGTTTCAATTTCAGTGGAGTTTAAAAATATCAAGAAATGAAGATTTAATCGTTGAAGCTGTTATCTTCTTTTTTTCCCCGGGGTTAGTGGGGGAGAAATGTCAATCACGTTTTCAGGTACAGATGGAAGTGAATGATTTGCAGAGAGTCCCTCAGTATCTGTATTACTATTTTTTCTAACTTGCAGAATGGAACTTTCAAGTTTTGTAGGAAGTTCGATGTCTGACTAGGGAGGGCTCCTCTTGCTCCGAATAGAAGGCCTCTGACAATCCACCGATCGATAGGTATTTTATACTTAGATGAAAGGAAAGGCAAGCATGGAATATAAATAGCTTGCTTTTCTAGGTCCACATCCCGAGCCTGATCCAGGTCCCTTTCAAAGCGAATGGTGGGATCTAAGACCATCGCTTTCATGTCCTCTCTGTTGATGGCTACGATGTCCGCCCTCCGGTTAGAGTCATCGGTAGAGACGCAGTGAACCTCCTCGTGCACGTCCCATCCACGCTGTCTCAAGCCTTGAGCAATCAACGATCTTACACGGTGGTGGCGGTGGTTGCGCATTAGTTCAGTGCTCCGGCAGAATCCCAGCACATGTCCAAGGGTTTCTGTCTCGTTGCAGCCATTTTGGCGGAAACGGGTTGTGTTGAATGACCTACCGGGAACCGACCTGACTGCGGTGAGGTTGCATGTCATCTTAACTGCATTCATGTATTCAGAGGAGGACAGAGGTGATTTATGAGTCATCCAGGAGTTTGCTTTCGGGCAGTCTGCTGCTGTTACTACTACTACTACTACTACATTAATGGATATTTTTAAAGTTAATTGGTTTTCCAGCATCATTCTTGCATGTTTACTTAGATAAGTTTTTTTATATTGTAACACCCATAAACATCCAACCACAGTTTCTGTGGTATAAGACGTCATCTAATGGTAAATCATTGAGTTTTGTTGGTGGTGGTGATTGCTCTTTTGAGTGACCAGATACTGAGATAATCAAAGTTGAACTTATTTTGGTTAATTATTCTAATATGTTGGTTTGTACATAAGGATTTGAAGTTCTGATTTTAATTCAGATTATGGGTCCTCAGATAAGTGCTGTGCCATATTTTTTTAATATTTTGTCAGTACCTCCTGTACTGGGACCGATTTTGATCCCACTAAATGATCTTTGTACATTATTGTGATCTGCTGTTTGCATTTTACATGGTACATAGTTGAAAAGTTTTGAAACAGTGGAAAAATGCAGAGAAAAGTCTTGATCAGTAGGAAGCTGAAAATCATGGCTAAGAAGTGATATGGATGTAGAAACTGTAACTGGAGTGTTTATTGTAGAGATGCAATAAATTTGGTGGGTGGGGGAGTATTCATTTTGGTGGAAGAAGAATTTGTAAGCTATGAAAAAGTTCAGTATGAGGAACATGAAATTCTAGGTGTAAGGCTCATCCAAAGAGAGACAGCTGAATGTTTTAGGGGTATACAGACCTGGAAAGGGTGATGCTGATACTAACAAAGAATTATTTGATACATATTCCTGTTTCATTATACACTGCACACCATACTTTTCATCTCCATAATTTTCTTTGCAGTACAATACATACAACAGTCTTCTCAAAGTTTTTTGGTTTAAATTTGTGGCATTTGTTAAAACTAGCTTGAATGTGAAGAATCAGCTCCCTACATCTACGGATGTGAGAGGACACTACTTGAATTCGGGAGTGAGTGTAGGTGTTAAACATT